>NW_022755542.1:2402060-2402189 GCF_011630105.1 Anneissia japonica
TAATTTTTTTTCTATAGAGGCTATACTTGTAGTCTAATGAATATTTACTATGCTGTAACATATTTTTAAAGCATCTTATAGCGAAACAAATGACAGTAACTTTAAAAAGAAACTTGATAAAAGAATTAG
>NW_022755542.1:2402214-2409240 GCF_011630105.1 Anneissia japonica
CTTTTTATATATAAAGTATTCACTTTACTTTATATAACCTTTATATGATATATCATAACCAAATAATTATTTATAACACAAAGCTGTTCCTCAAAATACAGGGATCCTGAAACCATTGAGGTATACTGAAACAAACATAGGCTTAACTGAACTGAAACACAATCAAGAAAAGAAAGTGTACAAAGTCATCAAGGCCAGAGACTGGCTACTCTGGGCTATAAATCTTCATTAGTAGGAGTAGGTCATTTGTCTATACGGTTGAGTAATCCCCTACTTTGGGGAGCCTGAAATCGTTTTATTGCTAACTTACCTCAGTTGCCGATAGTATGAACACTCTTCCCATATTGCTCTGCACCGGAAACAAAACTAAGATATCTTTGTTAATAGAGATATCTCTATTAATAGAGAAATCTCTGTTTAAAACTAAGATATCTCTATTTAAAACTAAGATATCTCTATTTAAAACTAAGATATCTCTATTTAAAACTAAGATATCACTATTAACAATGAAATTAGAGACCCTGAAAATGTTTATAAACTTAAACTACATCATTCTGTTCTCAATCGCCTGTAGGCCTATTCTAAAGTAGTCAGACCGAGATCTTTCAATCTCTGACCATAAGGAAGATGTTTAAGGTTTAGAACAAGTTTGATGGCTCTTCTTTGAACTTTCTAAAGCCTTTTTGTGAAGACAATGATTGTGTTATGATTTTTACTTTTTGTCATCTTAATTAAATTTTCCCCCTAAGACTGCAATTACTATTTCTGCGCAATCCAATGATACCGACCTATGAGGATATCCATAATTGCTGACCAGCTCATCAGCGGTCGCTCAGAAATAACAGCAGTGCCATTATCTACGACCTATTGTATGTAGACTCATCATGACACAGGGCCGGCGGAACGTTTTTCAAAGTGGGGGGGGGGCACTTATAAGATGAATGGGAATATGAATCATGCAGATCTGGAATCAAATCTGGGTCCGGAGTCCTCCCCTGGGAAAATTTTGATTTCTAGATGGCGGGAAATGACTTTTCTCGACTTTTGAGATAGGTGTCTAACGACTTTGTCCTTCAAAATCCGAGTTTTTCCCCCTCTTGAAAACCGTCAGGTAAACTTTCTTATTCTTATTACAGTAAATAGGCATGATATGTGCGTGTAAACATACATAAAAAGAGTAGTTGCGTAGGCCTATCCGTATCATCTTTTTTCAATGAATCCCAAAGAAAAAGGGGGGGGGGGGTCCTGGGTTCTCCACCGGGAAAATTTTGATTCCTAGATGGCGGGAAATGAGCTTTTTCGACTTCTGGGGTGTCTTAATTACTTTTAAGTTCTTCAAAGTTCAAGGTTTCCCCTCTTGAAAACGGCCAGGTAATTTTTTCCATTTGTTAACAGTAAATAGGCCTTATGTGTGTATACATAGGCCTACATACAAACAAATTGAGTAGTTGCATACGATTTTTTTTTCATGAATCGATAAATCCTAAAAAGAAATGGGTGTCCGGGGGTTCTCCCACGGGAAAATTTTGTTTCCTAGATGGCGGGAAATGAGTTTTTCCGACTTCTGAGGTGTCTTAATTACTTTTAAGTTCTTCAAAATTCAAGGTTTTTCCCTCTTGAAAACAGTCAGGTAATTTTTTCCAATTGCTTTTACAGTAAGTAGGCCTTATGTGTGTATACATACATAAAAATAAAACCAAAATGAGTAGTTGCATACGAATTATTTTCCAAGAATCGATAAATCTCCACAAGAAAGGGTGGTCCGGGGTCCCCCCCCCCCCCAGGAATATTTTTGATTCCCAGAAGGCGGAAAAATTAGTTTTCCCGACTTCTGAGGTGTCTTTTAATTACTTTTAAGTTCTTCAAAATTTAAGGTTTTCCCCCTCTTGAAAATGATTCAATAATTCAATCCACACCAAAGAAAAAGGGAGTCCGGGTTCCCCCGGGAAAATTTCGATTTCTAGATGGCGACTTCTGAAATGTCATTTATAAACAACTTTATAAAATTCTTCAAAATTCAAGGTTTTCCCCTCTTGAAAATGTTCAGGTAAATTTTTCTCATTTTTTATTTTATGTGTATATACATAAACAAATGAGTAGTTGCATACGTATTCTTTTTTCCATGAATCGATAAATCCCAACAAGAAAGGGTGGTCTGGGTTTCTCCCCCAGGAAAATTGTGATTTCTAGATGGCGGGAAATGAGCTTTTTCGACATTTGAATTGTGTTTTAATGACTTTTATGTTCTCAAAATTCGAATTTTCTTAAGTGAAAATAAAAAACAGCTCACAGGTCCTGAAAATTCACGGGTCCTGAAAACGGGTCCTGAAAAGGTAAGTCTAGAATTCTTTTTTCCCCTTTTTTGGCCCAGGGGAGTGGTCAGGACCGATGACCCCCCTCCCCCAGATCCGCCAATGTGGATTGCGAAAAAATGTAACTCGGCCGGGGACTGGATAAACATTCCCTTTCCCATCCTTCTCCTCCTTCTTCCCTCTTTCTTTTCTTGCATTTCTTTCCGATCATACAAAAATCTCCAGACATTATATATTTTTGGCCAAAAAGTGGGGGGGGGGGCCGGTTCCGCCGGCCATGTGACATGCAACGACCTTGTGTAGGAAGCGAGTCCTTCACGCATCAAAGCGAAAAAACCAAGTAGGCCTACTGTAATGTTGAACCTAAACAATTGGTGCCTTTAATATGTTAGGTATTTATTTTAATATTTCAACTGTTTTATTAATTTCACCGTCTGTTGTTTAACTAATAAATTTTATCTTAATTGTGTATTACTTTGTTATTAGTATGTTTGTGTTTCCACTACATCTCTTTGTTAAAATAATTATATATTTCGGAGACGAAAGCTGGCTTACATATAAGCACTATTCTAATTGTTTTATAAAACAATCGCCTTGGCACCCCATTATTCTACTGTCATCATATTAATATATGTAGGACTGGTGACTGTCCTTATAAAATGTAATATGCGAGGGTTATATAATCCTAATCTGGCTTATGCCGTCCTGTATATATACAACCAGATTACAACAGTTTAATTACTATAGTGGAACAGCCTCAAACGCCGGGAACCAGCGTAGATTTTTAAACCAATTTCTAAATACACCATTTTTGAATTCATCCGAATTATGACTGCAAACACACGCATTTACAAGGTTTTTTGGATTCAAAATAGTACGTATATGGTATGTATATCATGTCTTCCTCTAAAATTTTAGACTTATATTATTTCTAGTGCTTTAAAAAACATTAAAGTTCAGTCAACCTAGGCCTTGACCAAGGCCCTTGGCATAACCTAGTTTAGGCCTAGATGAACAACCTTCGGCTCAATCATGTGTAGGAAAAAGCCGGGCCTCTGGCTTAGGGGTGAAGGGCCTAGGTATTGTCGCGCGCTGCCAGTCATCACACTCAAACAAAGACACAAACGACTGCAGAACGGTTCGACTTCGTTTATTGAAGCAAGGAAACATCAAAAATTTCCAACAAAGGGAAAATTAAAAACCCCAACAAGTTAACGGCAATCATTAGCCTGCAAGACAACACAACAATTATCGGTCTCACAATATTATACTAAATCTGAACCAGTTAAATACATACAATAATTAAATAATTGTTAACCATCATTAAATGTATTTAATGTTATATTGTAGCAAATAGACACAATAATCATTCGTAAATAACAACTACACATGTTTTATAGGATTGGCATTACGGTAATTATATTTTCCCTTTAAATCAGCACATTATCAAAGATGTAATAGTCATAAGAATCCCAATTATCAATCTTACATAAACAACAATACCGAAATTCAACAAATAATCGGCCATCTTGACTTACAGATCAACAATAGTCCTAAAACCCAGTCTCTTAACCACTTTCTTCAAAGTGATCAAATTCCCTCATGTAACTTTTGACCTCTGATTTCACATACGGCTGAGTATCTCCCCTTTTCCATCTTCCCTCCTTCCAAAGGTCACTTCTGACACCATTTTGTCGCGCGCTGCCAGTCATCACACTCAAACAAAGACACAAACGACTGCAGAACGGTTCGACTTCGTTTATTGAAGCAAGGAAACATCAAAATTTTCCAACAAAGGGAAAATTAAAAACCCCTACAAGTTAACGGCAATCATTAGCAGATCAACAATGGTCCTAACGATGCAAACGATAAAAAAACTCTGGTGGATCGCATAAATCACCTCTAGGATCTGCTATCAATAAATTACGGTTCACTTTCTTCGTCAGACCACCATTACTAGGCTTAATGTTATACACATCGTTTTGCTTGTTAATATCAATTACTATATACTGGTCCCTATAATATTTATCCTGTAATTTATGTCTACTTGTGAATGCCATGCGTTTTAATAAAACTCTATCTCCGATCTTAAATGGATCAGCCACACTTTTTCCATCGCACTGCTTCTTATTTTGTTCAGCGGCCATTTCTATATTGCTTTTCGCCAAATGATTGACTTTTCGCATTGCATCAGCTTGTCTACTTATAAAATCGAAGTCCCAATTTCCATGGCTCTGCCCTAACAAATGATCAAGAGGAATTTTAGGTTCGCGTCCATGCATTAAACGAAAGGGTGAAAAACCAGTCACTCTATGTGGGGTCGTGTTATACATAAACACAAGATGAAATAACAAATCTGGCCAATTACGTCGGTCAGTTTCATCAAGGGAACGAATCATTTTACACAACGTACTATTAAATCTTTCTACCTGTCCATTCCCTTGGGGATGGTAAGGACTTGTTCTCGTTTTCTTTATAGAATATAATTTACATAATTCACCAATAAGTTTCCCTTCGAAATCTCAATAATAATAATAATAATAATCCATCCATTCGTCCATCCATTTACTCAATCATTCTCTCACTCATTTACACTCACTCATTTTTTCACTCATTCATTCATTATTTCATTCAATCATTTATTCACCCATTCATTCAATCACTAATTCATTCATGCATTCATTTATTCATGCATTCATTCATTCATTCATTTAATCGTTCATTCATTCATTCACCCACTCATTCAATAACTAATTCATTCATTCATTCATTTAATCATTCATACATTCATTTATTCATGCATTCATTCATTCATTCATTCATTTAATCATTCATTTATTTATTCATTCATTCAGTCATTCATTCATTTTCATTTATTCATTCGATTTTATTTATTCATTTATTTTTAATCATTCATTTTTATTCATTCATTTATTCATTCATTCATATCTTCATTCATTCATTTTCATTTATTTTGTTCATAGATTACTCTATGCATTAATTATGGTTGTAAAACACATGTGTTTTTTTTTTTTTTATTAAAACTAAAAATTTTTTATTTTTTGGAACAGTGGTGGATTTAAATACATCTCTACCAGCAATTTTCTACACAAATATGAGGGCAATTCCGTAAATTAGTAAACCAAATGGTAAAAAATTCAAATACATCAAATGTGTATGTGTGATACATCATTATGAAGCTAATGAGTTATATTTTTGTGAAATAAAAAAAAAATTAAGAATTCACTTACCACATGGAAAATAATTGGAATTCAATACAATTAATTAATATTTTGAAATTACTAAAGAAAATGTAGTTATAATTTTAATTTCCAATTTTTTCCCTTGCAAAATATCAGAATCTGATTCACTTTTCATTAAAATAATGAATTAGTATTGTATTGTGTGATTTGGTGAAATTTTTTGACTTTTTGTAATTAACGCCATATTTTTAATTAAATATTTAAAAATAATGAAAATATGGATGTACGTCCGTCACAAGAAAATGACATTTGTTTATTTCCTTTTCTAACCAGGTACAAAGAAATTACCAAAACTCTGTTATAAAGCATACTAGGTATACCAAGTGTATACAGCAAATTAGAAGCCTACCATTAATTACACTAATTAGCAAAACCATGTGACAGACGTACATTTTTTCTGTACGTCCGTCACTGTACATCCGTCACACTGTGTAAAATGTGTTATAACCTATGAAATATGGTGAAAATTTGAAAACTGTCAACGTGTCATATATCTGTAGTTACAGTAGGCTACATGTTGTGCACAAAACATAATACAACATGGACAATTCTGGGTATGAGCCCCATACTTGAGTTTCTGGTCGAGATCAATTTAGGCTTACATAATTTTCCTCCCTGAAACACATTTTGTCTTATTGTTATCAAACAGGGTGCAATATGCACATATTTTCAGTACCAATTGCTTACATTACAAACAAAAAACAATTTTGAACTAAAATTTTAAGCAAATATCTTATAAGAACCAGTCAAGCAATACACAAATTACATAATAATGTTATCATCTTGACTAACACGGCTACTCTATCTACTTCATCATAACAATGTTCTGTAATTACAATTACAGCTAACATATGATTATATTATTTTTTTATATTCAAATTACAGGATATTATTATAATGTAAGATAAGACACCAATATTTAGCATGAGTAACCATACAGTCATCTTGATTAACTACAATTACTATGATTTTTCTTGTATTGCAAAAATGTTCTATACATTACAGGTGTTATAATAATCTCTAATTCCAGAACCTTTAAAATCTAAACTTGCCCATTGCAGGATTCTTTATATACAATGAAGAAGTTAACGCCAAAAGCTAGGACTCGGCTTAATAGATCTAGTACAGTACAGTATACACATGTTCTTTCACTAGTTTAGTCTGCATTAATTAATAATTTAATTTAATTTTGGGAACCAAATAATCATTGTTCCTGGTTACAAATTTAGATCCAACTCCTTTATAATCTATTTTCATGAATGTTCTGAACAAATTGATACCACAATTAACTCCCTACCACCAGTGGTTACGGAAATATGAGAACCTGTGAATATGACCCGGAGATGAGTCAAAGGTCAGAAATGGCATGTCCGGTCATTTTTTAACAAAATATTCTATTATGGTAAATAGAAATATAAATGTTTTGAACAACTTGGCACCAAACTTAACTC
>NW_022755542.1:2409698-2412900 GCF_011630105.1 Anneissia japonica
ATTACCTACCCAATAAAATTGTACGTCTGTCACAGTAATTTTATGGTGTATTCATAGAGAAAATGAAAAAAATTAAATTCAATTTTTATTCTGCTAGAAAGCCCACACATTTAGTGGAAAACAACAGGGAAATACTTTTTTTTAAATGTCCCACACATCACAGAGTTTTAAAAAAAAGTATAGTGACGTAGGAAAAGTCACTTTCTCTGATTACGTCCGTCACGGGGTCATTTTGACCCGTATCTCCGTAACGCATACGAGTTAAAAAATAAAAATTGTAGGCTTGATAGTACTAACCAGTAGATGTAATGCAAACTTTAAAAAAAATAAATTGCAAGCTTCATTATGAAAATATAGATTCACAAAGTGTCTGAAATGTACGTCCGAATTTATGGAATTGCCCATGAGTTAGATTACTTCACAGTTTGATCCTGCAAATTAAATACTGATCACGCCAATTTCATCCTCAATGTCCAGTATTCATACAGTACTTTGTTTTAAAGTACTTCCCATTTTGCCAATTCATTTAAATTCAAATTCAATTCAAAAATACTTTATTATCCAAAGGGATATTCATTTGGCCATGGTATAATATATCAAACAATGTACAATGAATAAAATACATATAAAAATAGTGTTAAAAAAGGTTTATACATGAAAAATCATTTTTAAATCAGGTATTTAAACAATAAGTGTTAGGTTTGTTTTCTTTTATTAAATTATTTAAAAAAAGTTAACACAAAAATTTGTGAAACAATTTAAAATAGAAAAATATTTAAAATCCTCAAACTCTCCGGACTTGTATTAATCTATTATTTTTATATCATTATTTATTTATTATTTAATTATTATTTGTTTATTTTGTTATTATTTGCAAATTACATACATATCTTTTAACTCTTGTTTACGTAATGTGTTTTTTACTAAATTAGGACTACCGCATCTCTGACAGACTGCACCTGAACTATCTAGAAAAATAACCTCAAGTCAATGATAAAGTAGCTAGTGATTCCTAAAAACACACATGTCTATCCACACATTAATAATATATCCAATGGAATTACAAATAGCTTTGTTATAATAATTATTATTAGGACTCACATTATCATTAAAATGTGTTTTATTGAAATGTTTTAGACAATTTATTAGGTCAATATATAATATAATGATCTCATTGCTGCTCATGTCAATCCTCCACTTTATTAAATGTGTATTTACATCTCAGAAAAAACATAGTTTTTAATTTAACTTAAATTTAATTATTGTTGATCTCATTTTGTCTATTTCTCAAATGAATTTTGTTTATGGTTCTAGCTATATAAACTATGCAGGGATATTAGTTTGGCCAATATTTTGTTGATGAGTTTGGGCTTAGGAGAAGTTGTATAGGGATCTATTACTTTCATTAGTCTTGTGAAAGAATGCAATAATTGAAATGTGACTAAATCTCACTTCTCTACAGAAAATATTGTATGCAAGCAGTTAAACTGGGAGCAAAATTATGCTTAACAGAACATGCATTAGGTAGGTTCACTGTTTACAGTATATACATGGTTGAATATCAGAATAATTATGTATTATGCCCACTGTACAGTTATTTTAATTACTGTATTAAGTTTGTGAATACACATAAAAGAGAATTGTGTAGCCTATTGCACAATTCACAGTCTATATAATAGTCAAAATTCTAAGTAATCCAGAAAACCAAATAATAATTCATACATCTCGGAACTTTTACTGCTCCATCTAGAAACCTACAGTATTTTAGTTGAAGAATATCATTTCCCCTTGTCATACAATACACATACGACCATGATTAATGCACAAACTCCCCAACTTCCAAGAAGTATTTGTATCTTATTACTAAATAGAGCCATATAAACAATGATTCTCATGGGTGATTGTATGCATTTTTTAGGGCAGCTAACAAATCACCAAATTGGTCTAAGTTTTGCCTATCATTAATACAGAAGTTTAAAATGGTTAAGTTTTTGAGGGAAAAAATGATCTTGAATTTACAGTGGTGATGTTTCTCCGCAAGAAATTTACTCACATTTTGTTAAAATGTATATAAAGCTGTAATACTTTTTTCTTTCTTTCAGCCTATAGTTTTGAATCCAAGATTTACCCTGTCAGATGGATTTAATGTTTGACCTCAACGGTAGACTGTTTGAATTAACTTCTGTGCAGATAGAATCAATATACATTTCAATAACAGGCTGTGAAGAGAAGTCTAAAAATTACTCTGGAAATCTTTTCTGTTGGCACCACAAACAATTAACTAATGATTATGTATTCAATTCATTATATACCGTACAATGTCCAGTCAGGAAAATCTAAGCAATGTTATATTGATGATCACGGATTACTAATTTGTAAAAAGGAAGATTATAGGTCTAGTAAAAGGGATATGTGTCATTCACTGAACATATTCCTTGAGGAAAGATAAGATTTTAATATTGGATGTAGTTACAACTTGTTATTTTAGAAATTTAAAAAATTCAGAATTACCTTTTTTGTGAATTATGATATATATGAGAGGCATTGGCTATTGAGAGAATAGTAAAAAATTGCTTATAAGGTGCCAATTTTTTGTTATTGAATTTTATGTATAGTACTGCATTGTACGTTTGGACAAAAAACTAAGTATTATAAATATTTAATCCTACATGTCATTGTTTATTTAAAAACATTATTCTCCATGTTCATTAAATATAGGAAATTATGGTTTTCTTCAATGGAATAATCATCTCTTATCATCATCATTAAGGCTATTTCAACAACTTTTCTGCCCCTCTAAAACCTGTTGGCTATAGTGAAATTATTTGTATTCCACAAACGACTGTATTCATAGAAATTATGTGTGTAAGGGTTTCAAATATATTTTATAAACCTTCTTTATAATATTTTTACTTTCATTTTTTGACATTCATGTGTATATATAAATTATTGTATATTTAACTATAGACTGTCGACTTTACTGAAATTATTTTTATTCCACGATCGAATGTTTTCTTAGAAATTATGTGTGTAAGAGTTTCCAATATATTTATGTAAACCTTCGTTATAACATTTTTGCTTTCATTTTTTGACATTCATCCGTATATATGTTACTATGCACATATACAGTTAATAAATTTGAATCAAAGGTCTAGATAAATGCATTGTTTGTCATTTTATAATTATAGTTAAAGTATCTATA
>NW_022755542.1:2416058-2437947 GCF_011630105.1 Anneissia japonica
TATTTAAATATATTTTATTATTATTATTATTATTATTATTATTATTATTATTATTGTTATTGTTATCATTATTATCATATTATTATTATTATTATTATTATTATTATTATTATTAGTTTTATTAATAGTTTTATTATTACTAATATAATGGTTATTATTATCAATATTGTGTCCTTGTATAATTTTCCTTTTTTCCTCATTTTTTTTGTTATTTTGAAAACTTTAGGTGGAGACCTGGCCAGCTGGGCTCACCCTTGAATCCACCACTGTTCCAAAAAATTAAAATTTTTTAGTTTTAATAAAAAAACACGTGTTTTACAAATATAATTAATGCATAGAGTAATCTATAAACAAAATAGATGAAAATAAATGAATGAAAATATGAATAAATAAATGAATGAATAAAAATGAATGATTAAAAATGAATGAATAAATAAGATCGAATGAATAAATGAAAATGAATGAATAAATGAAAACGAATGAATGAATGAATGAATGACTGACTGACTGAATGAATGAATGAATGAATGAATGAATAAATGATTAAATGAATGAATGAATGCATGAATAAATGAATGGATGCATGAATTAGTGAATAATTGACTGGGTGAATAAGTGAATGAATGAATGAAATAATGAATGAGTGAGTGAAAAAATGAGTGAGTGTAAATGAGTGAGAGAATGAGTGAGTAAATGGATGGACGATTGGATGGAATATTATTATTATTATTATTATTATTATTAATATTATTATTATTATTATTATTAATAATAATAATATTAATAATAATTATACTTTTATTACTAATATTATTATTATTATCACTATTGTATCATTTCATCCTTATTAAAAATGTAGTAGTAAAAATGTACAGTGCATCATTAAAACTTTTAAATCTGTGAATTGTTCGAAGTGAACTTATATGATATTTTAAATGAACAATTTTACTTCTGATTTTTCAGCTAGCATTGTGGAACAGTTGTTGGTGTTGCAGGTTTTAATTGACAGTCTAATTAATTAAAATATCTTACAAAACACAATCAACAAATCATATACATTATAACTAAGTGAAATGCAATAGTAAAAGAACAACTTGGAGAGCACAGGAAAGAGATCAAAGTAACTCATCTATTGCAATCATGATTGGTCAATCTCTTGAAATGAGGTTAAATCATTCAAGCATCACTGGCGTTAGCTACTCTGGGGTCTGCAGGTAACGTTGTGAGTGGCATAAGTAAAGCCACTGTCTAGTTCACACACAAAGGCGTACACTACGCCAGCCTTACGCCGTGTGTGTGAACATAGCCTTACATAACAATATTATTGCTACCCTCCAATATGACTTCCATAAGAAAGGTTTAACCTACATAGCTATTCCTGACCTTATAGAAAAAATTAATACTTCTATTGATGCTGGGAAGTAGGCAATTGGTATATTTATTGACTTATTTAAACTTTTGATACCTAAGACACTTATTTACAAACTTGAACACTACGGCATCAGGTGCTCGGCAATTTCTAAAAGAATGAGCCTAGTTGTAAGCATTATTAAAATGGTTAAACATTGGCAAGGAAAATATTACACAACAAGTTTTTAACCTTTCTGATAAATTCTGTATAAATAACCCACCAATTGTACTATTGTATAATTATATAATGTTCAAAGAATGTGCAAAGTAGCCTTCTGTCATTAAATATTAATAAAAACAGTTATATACTTTTCCACACAACAAAAAATAAAATCCCTAAAAACGATTTTAATGTTATAATTAACGGTTGCTGCATTGATCGTGTTCGTTACACTAAATTTCTTGGTGTTTTTATTGGTGAGCACATCTCATTTAAAGACCACATAAGCTATGTTAATAATAAAATAGCAAAATATACTGGTTTACTTTACAAAGTTAGATATTACTTACATTTTCAAGCTCTTCTAACCATTTGTAAGACTTTCATTGAATCGACACTCTCAGCTATTGCAACTTAATATGGTGCAATACTTTTCCTTCATATCTTAAAGCTTAATATTCTCCAGAAAAAAGCGTTACGTGAAATAACTTGGACAAATTTTTCTGACAGCGTGAGCACCTGCACTAAGAAATATGATATAGGCCTACATCTCTAGATAATATCAATGATTTACAACTATGTGTAGTCATGTACAATGTTTATCAGAACCTAAATCCTAAACTTTGCTCGGTTATAAAAATACATGGTGGAAAGATCCATAAATATTTAACTAGAAGTAAAGAGACTCTAATACCACCAAACCGAATACTAACTTACTGAAAAAAGTTTTCTTTACAAATTAACTTTTACCACCCGCCCCTTTTTATCATTTTAAAGAAAGGACAAACAATATATTCTTTAAGGCCCAATAAATAGACTTTTCTGCTCTGCTCAGTTGTCAGATCCACGAACAAATATCTTGGTATGGGTAATAGGTCCTTCAGGTGTAGCAATTTATAAATCCATGATTAGACCTGAATTTGAAATAGTATTAATATAATAGGTGGTATTTCTTCGATTTCTCTTCATGTAAAAAATGAAGATTGTCTGGAAAAAGTTAGCAGAGATCTAAAGGCTAGTATCTGCATTAGTCTACGAAGTAAGTCATATAAAGAGAGAATGTAGGCCTTAGACTTGTCTATACTCTGACTTTCAGGAAGAAACAGGCTGATTTAATTCGAACTTTTGAGACATTTAAAAACTTTGATAAAATAGAGGCAATCTTTTCAAAATATCTGAATTCGAGAAAACTTTATGTTTTACATCATCGACATTAGGGGTTGTATTAGATCTTCCTTGGTAAAAACCTGATCATCATCAAGGACATCAGCTTTTTATTAAACTAGAAAATGCTAAGTTTTGATCTTCAGATCAGGAATAATTAAGCTTTGATTTGGTCTTCTTTTTCATGTAATTTGAAAATGCTTTATATGGAAGTAAAACGTGGACCATGAAGAAGATCCTTCAGGATCGACTTGATGGAACCTACACCCATCTCTTATGAGGGTTTAAAACATATCATGGCGTTAACATAAAACCAAAGTAGAAATCTACCATGGCATTCCTTAAATCTCAACCATCCTTGCTCATCGTCAAGCAAAATAAGGGACATCAACCAACAAACTGACGACCTACCAAATCGAATGGCCGACAAGGATTCCTGCGAAGCATTGTAAACTCTTTCTCGGATGAGTCCGCATGAGTGAGTGAGTGGAATGAATTTTGAAATGCTATCTTGGAAAAAAAAATCCTCAATCACTGAGGTTAGTAAAGAAACAATCCACATTCATTAACTCTTTTATTGAGTTGATATCATTAGTTATTTTCTCTCTCGTCAATAGCGTCCCATCAGAGCATGTTTTCTCAGCTTTCTTATCGACGTGAGTTACAGAAACAGTTTGGATCGTATCACTTATTATTACTAATATTGTTCTAAACACCAATTAGATTTCCTGCTAATGTTGCATAGATTCGACAATACCAAAACATAGATGGATCCCCTTTGTTAGGCAATCATATTTCGTTTTATTCATACTTTGGCATATCGAATGAAACAGTATTATGGTCACTGGGACCTAGTCTGAAACGATTGATAACAAATATGCTTAATTATTCTTGATGGTCCAGTTCGCATGCTAGGCGTCACCTTTTCTGCAAAATTGGACAATCTGTTTGAATGAAATTTTATTCCCAAGTTAAAAAAAAAAATTGAAATGGTCTATGAGAGATTTAACACCCTATGGAAAATAAACCTTGGCATATCTGAATTAGCTGTTTTTTTTTCTGCCCCGCGTCTCTAGCTGTACACTCTCTACGGAATTACGATAGTGAGATTTGCATCCATACATTTGATTAACTTTCGCGCTCGGCTACATTTCACCTGGTATGTATAACTGGTAATATTACAACCCTACAACAATACAACCGGCGGATCGAGCGCATCGACTATACAAAGATAATTATGGAACAGGGCGAGGGTTTGTAATCTCAGATTATCTTGTTAACTGTTTTATTGAGTTGAAACCTTGAAGTTTTCTCTCTCCTATTAATAGCGCCCCATCATAGCATTATTTCTTTTACCAAATCTCTCAGTGTGTCTTCAAATTTTCGCTCAACCTTTTCTTTGAATGTTTTCGCAGTTTATGTATCTGTGACAGGTTCGTACTAGCTCGTAGTCGTATCGCGTAGTAAATCCAAAGCTGCAGCGCTGGCACAGACACAATAAAAACCAACAGAGGCCGTTCTCAGTTGGTGGATGTTCAAATACTTTTATTGATCTAGTGACCAGTCGGAAGAAGATATAAAAAATACTGTGTTAGTATTTTCATCGATATTCAATATTAGCGATTGTAATATTATCGATAACGTACATCTTTTAAATACAACATATGATTAAAAATCATAACATTTAAAGTAAATTGTCTTGGTGACAATTGCATAACATATTGATCATAATCTAAAGTACTATTGCGTTGTGTCTAGCATAACGTTTAACATATTAACCTAAAATCAATCGTCAATACTAATAAGTATTATTATTGAGATTGTTGGAAACCAAACTTATTACTCACAGAATGGTGGTTACAATATATCCAACCATTTAACTTAAGAATTACGAATAATGTAGTACTATGTAATATTAACAAAAATCAAGAGAAATAAAAACATAGATGCTTACCTAGTGACCAGTCGGAAGGAGATGAAAACCTTCGCCCTGGGCTAGGCACTGACAAGTGTCATTCATTCTCAGTTGGGTAACCATGACAATTAATACCAACTGATGGTATCTACATTTACTATATTGATCAGTACCCAGAACAATGATGTATGTCATATATCAAGCTATACAAGTAACGTGAGTATTTTAAAGCTTAAATTAATTGTAAAAATGGAATTATAATAGAAATCATGAAGAGACAATATCCCTTGTCCATTTATGAACTGGACCATTCTGTAACATTATATACTAAATATTCATTAACTCTTTCCCGCCATTTGGATGAGGTGATGCCTTGACTCATCTGTTTTAGTGTGGTTATTTATTATCCGAAGTCTTAATCTAATGGATCACACAAGGTTGCCCACTGGTAGAAGGTCAGATTCAGCAGACTAAATACTTAATGGTATAGGGTATAATAAGCATACCTGTTACATATCGACGTGAGTTACAGAACAAATTTGGATCGCAACACTTTTCATTACAAACATAATAACAAAATAACAACGTAATGTGAATGAATTCTGTGTTAATTTTAATGGAAACACGATTGAATCTAGCTCAACAGTTAATCACCTAGGTATTGATCTTACAGATCAATCCCATAGTTTTCAAATGTTGTGAATCATGTTACCGCTAAAATTAACGGTAGAATGCAATTCCTCTACAGGAATAAGTTATGCTTTGATTTTTCTTGCAGAAGATAATTGCGTTCTGCGCTTATCCAATGCTAATTTGACTATGGTGCATCCTCTCTTGGTATGCCAGTCCGAATAAATCTCTGAAACATAAATTACACGTTATAATAATAAGATGGCACGTTTAATTCTTGGTGCCAATAATATGTGAAGAGCTATCATCGAGAACAAAGTTAATACCTTAGACTAGTGTCACGAATTATTAAATTATTCCCCTGTCAATTTTCTAATCTAATTATTTACGTATTTAGACTGAGATAATAGCTCAAATTTTCTGTATTTATACTCCTATCATAAAAAAGAACATTGACTACCTACAGTATGATCAATTAGGACTACGAATTTTCTTTTAAATCCTTTTCGTGTATTTCTAGGCTCTTCGATTTCATCAACCGTCTTATCTCCCTGAAATTCTCAACTTCATGTCTCATCCATTGCCTTCTGCAAATACCGTAAAACCTTAAATTGAAGCCCGGTGGGCTTAATCTCAAGAACAAACCCATCCCGAATTGAAGCCCCCTCTTTAGTTTGCAAAGTAGCCTCGAAGAGAAGTTCATCTCGAAGAGAAACCCATTGGCTTCTTTTCACGATAGCATGGGCTTTTTTTTCGACATAGCACAGTACATACACAGTATATAGGCCTAAATTTCAAGTAACAAAATAAATTGAAAGCACTCTTGGTTTATAGAGTGTCCAGGTGGTTTAATGCCGGGTAATACACTCAATGATACAGATTGATGTTACAGTGACCCTATTTATTGTTTTATAATAGTATTGTAATTTCCAAAATCTACAGCATTCTTAGAAGCCCCATCCCCCCACCCCCACTCTTTACTTTGCAAAAATAGCCCAGAAAGAAGCCCAGCCGGAGTTCGCAGAAAAAAAAAAAAGAATAAGAAACCCAGGGCTTCCATTGGATGCTTTACGGTATAGGTCCTCCAGGCCCATCAGAATATTTGTTCATGCATTCATATAACCTTCGTATAATTTAGACCCTTGATTTTCTGCTTCTGTGCATTCTCGAACGATCTAAACTCGCCCAAACGTGATTTATTTAGGCTAAAAATGAAAACCCTATCTCTTTATTTCTACACTATGCTTTCAATTACAGTCGGCCTAGTTATTTTTACATACTTTCTTGCATCTTTGGTATATTTATTTTGAAATTGGCTCATTGAACAAAACAAATGTGCTTATATCTGAGACAACTACTATAGTTTATATAGTGGTCTCAAGATCACATTATGACAGTGCACCTGTAAACGTTATCGCAAGAACTGTTTGCGCAGTAGTTGTATTTCTCTCAAACTTGAAGTCGGGGTTCGTGCCTTCGCTGTGAACTTCGTTGGTGTCTTTGGGCAATGTACTAACCTACTCCACAAGGTACCTACTTTGTTGAGGTCCTTTGATCAAATAAAATGTACCCCTTTGGCTCACAATAACTGATGTCATGTTTATTAAATAACAGTTCTCCTTAACCCCTGGGTATACTTTGTATTCTATATACTGTATATTAATTTCGTTTCACTGGATCTCAAATACAATGTTACATCAAAACAATTAACGTGTAGGCCCTATTTATATAAATAAATATATAGAATAGCAGTGCTCCAAATAAGAACATGTTGAAAAGGCGGCGTAGAAAGGAACTGGTCACCAAACGTGCACACAATGCCGAAGCCTAGTATAATACGAATGGCTCCTAACAGCTCATGCCCTTATATAGTAATGCATACATGACTACCTTACCTTACCATTGTTACCACTATTTTCATGATCTATGTCGATATCACTTGTATGGAGAAATGTTTTAAAGCATTTAATTTGTTCCTTGTTCTTTATTTCGACAACTAAATTTCTTAAAATAGCTATTACGTATTATGCACAACCAACAAGAAAATGAATATATATTGTTGAGGTCATTTGATCAAATAAAACGTACCACTTTGGCTCACAATAACTGATGTCATGTTTATTTAATAACAGTTTTCCTTCCTTAACCCCTGGGTATGCTTTGTATTTAAAATACCGTATATTAATTTTGTTTTTTACTGGATCTCAAATAAAATGCTACATTAAAACAATTAACGTGTATTTATATAATCAAATAGGAACATGTTGTAATAATCTCATCAAGGATAGCTCGTCAAAAATGCAAGTTCCTTTATTTCAGTTGTATGAAAAAAGTGCCTCTGACGTGATTCGGACCTGCAACCTCTCGCTGTCAAGGCGAGTACCATACTAATTAGACCACAGAGACTTATAGGATATCGTGCATTTCTAACCTTCCAGGCCCTTTCTCTCATACAATTGACTGAAACGCTCACACATATTGAAGCTGTGGTTAAGCTGGAAAAGCTTATAGGTACGTGGCAGCTGTGAAAATAATATTCAAATCAAGTTGCTGCGAAGCCAGTAGAACCTCGTTTTTACGTACCCCAGTTATACGAACCCTCGGTTTTACGTACGCCTCGTATCGACAATGACGTCATCAAGAACCCCCAAAAATATTCAAAACAAATGGCCCTTTTCAGAGCAACCATAAGTAAAAAGACAACACCAGTGCATAGCACATGGTTGCTGTTTCACGTTCACGAACGCTAATTGGTTGCCTCGCCCGCCCAGAGCAGCGCACATGGTTTTAGTTTGAACAGGCCCAGACAACACCACAGCTCTGTTGTTTAGAATATGCATGAAGGGGAATTCCCAAGTTATACCTTTGTCGTATAGGTAATCTTACAATATTTTCATGTTCTTTAGTTAAATAAAAGATATAAAGTGATGAATTAGTACACTAGACACATGGTTTTATTTGAACACTTTATTATGACATTGTAAAGTGATGAATAAAAACACTAAACACATGGTTTTATTCGTAGGCCTAGAGGTTAGCCTAGGTAACATCGTTCGTTTATACCATGGGCGGCGGAACCGGGGGGGCCGGGCCCCCCCCCCACTTTTTGGCGAAAAATATATAATGTCTGGAGAACTTTGTATGATCGGAAATGCAAAGAAAAGAAGGAGGGAAGAAGGAGAAGGATGGGAAAGAGAATGTTTATCCAGTACCCGACCGAGTTACATTTTCTCGCAATTCAATGTATAAACAGGCCCAGTTCTAGAGTCCAGTTAAAATATGTAATTATGTATCGAAATGATATATTTATATACATGTTATGCGTAAATATGTATTATTATAATAAATTAAGTTTAACGAAAATATGGAAAAAGCATAGGAAGAAAGAAGAATAGGAAAGGAATTTTTGAGCGGCTAAAATATTTACAGAAAATAAACAATAATAATAATCAATTTTATCTGTGCGAGGGTCATGGAAAATCCTGGATCCGCGCCTGATGATGTTATACTTTCTTGCATCTTTAATATATTTATTTTAAAATTGGCTCATTGAACAAAACCAATGTGTTTCCTATAGTTTATATAGTGGTCTCAAGTTTACATTATGACAGTGCATTTGTAAACGTTATCGCAAGAAATGTTGGCACAGTGGTTGTATTTAAGTCTCTCAACCTTGAAGTCGGGGTTCGTGCCTAGTTGAAATATACCGGGAAGGTGAAAAGGCGGCATAGAAAAGAACTGGTCACCAAACGTGCACACAATGCCGAAGCTTAGTATAATACGAATGGCTCCTAACAGCTCATGCCCTTATATAGTACCGGTAATGCATACATGACTAACTTACCATTGTTACTACCATTTTCATCATCTATGTCGATATCACTTGTAAGGAGAAATGTTTTAAAGCATTTAAGAATGGTTGTCCATAAAAATCAAAGATTTGGTGGCAGGTGTCAAAAAATGGATTTCTCTAAAATTTTTACTACATGAATAGATACTTGGATAAAAGCATATCTATGACATTTATTCAATTTTTTAACCTTTTTTTTTTTTGTCAATTTTGGACATTTTCAGAAATTAAAAAACACTGACTTTCAGACCTTATTAAAAAAAAAACATGCGCTATATATATTTTTGTGATCATCCATGTAAATAACCAGGTATTAACTTCCATTTATCGCAACAAAAAAAAATTGTGTAAAACATTCTGTTTCAAAAATACCATTATTTACAAAAGGGAGTTTTTCTCAAAATATATATTTTTAAAAAGTATGCCTCAGAAACCTATCTGTAACTTCCAAAGTGGTGCATACATATCCACCATCTTCCATAATTTGATAGTCAATAATTGTCCAAACAATAATCAAGAAAAAAAGTTGTGGGTAATTTACACACGTGGATGTGATATTGCCAGAAAAAACAGCATTTTTTGAATAAAAATATATTATTTTTTACTGAATGGATAACACTGTAAATCAATGTAATTTAAATTTATTTTAAAATAATGTTACTATAGTTACATAAATAGGGTAACAACATGTTATGAAATGTGTTGCCAGGCTCATTTTAAGTAATAACTTAATTTTGTACTGTATTGCCAGAAAACAGCATTGTTTTTATTGAAAATAAGATAAATGTACATCTTTTTACTAAACAGTTAACGCTATAAAATATAATTCATTAACCATAACAAATATAGTTACCTTAGCATGTTTAACAACATGCTAAGGAATGTGTTGTAAGGTTTATCAATATGCGTTACTGTATTGCAAGAAAAGGAGCATTTTTTCATTAAAAAATATTGTAAGTATACATTTTTTTAATGTACGGAAAAAACGCTATAATATAAAATATAATAACCATAATATTACTATATACATGACTATTATAACAACATGTGTTGCCAGGTTTATTTTAAGTATTTTAAACTCAATATTTTACTGACTGCATGTAAAGCAAACAACTTACTTTACCTTTCTGAAATCAAAACAAATTCAAACACCACTCTGACAAAAGCAATCCATGATAAATTCGCTTTCAACGACGAATTATGATTTTCAACTTAGAAAGACTTTATTTTAGGAAGACTCAATTTAGTTGTTGAATTCACCATGAAAAGTTAATTTTGCCATATACAATTGGATGTTAAAGATCAACTGTTTCGTGGAAAAGCATGTGGAGGTTGTCTATTGCGATTCCTCTTCGGCAGCTTAAAAAATATCTTCATCTGACTCGTCGACATTTTAGTAGCCTACAGTGTACTACTGCATCTTGACACTTCTCTAGAAAATAGCTTATCTTTTGCTCAGATATTCTGATGGTTTAGATAACTAACTCATCGTCGTCCCTTGTTCTCATGTCTTTCTCAACATTTGACACTGACTATTTGGAATTTCTTTTGAACATATTCATTTTGTTGTTTCTAAAAATCATGTGTTTTTTCTTGTTTTCTTTGAATTTGAAGGTGCGTATTAATTAAGTGTTGAATATCTTTTCAGTAAACGTCTATCAGACTACTCTTCATATTCTTCATATTCACACCTATTTGCTCAATATGGTTATACATGGTACAACACAAGATTAAAAATATTTCACTCCATGCAATTTTTGTCCAATTGTACAGTCTTACGATCACATTCTTAAATAACTATCTCGCTTAGGAATACAACAATCTGCCATACAATTTCTTGTATGGCAGACAATAGTCGACTGATGGCATTGCTTTTGGAGCAAATGAAAATTTAATTCAAAGATTAGACATTAGAAGATCAAAATGCTACCATGGGAATATGCAAGTGTCAGTTGAAAGCCTTTTAGCATAACCTAATTCTGCTTTGTCCAACAGTGTTTGTTCCTCAGGTCTGTATTCAAGTGTTCCTGTAACTATCTGATTTTCTAGTGTACAGAAGCTTAAGTAGGACTTTATAAATCCATCTTCGGGACAGAAAAACAAATGATTATTAACGTATCCTTCATTTCTAAGTTGGCTTTGTGCACAGACTGGTAGATGTTGGCGAACCATTTGATCAGACACCTTCACAGTGATCATTTCTTTTAAAATTCCATTGTTTTTTTAGTGGTTCAATGCACACCAAAAGACACTATGGTACCTTTGACATGTGTTTTCCACTTTCTGAACCTGTAGTTGTAAATTCAAAATTAATAAGAAGGCTTATACTGTACCATCCCACTTGCAGATCTTCAAACGTTGCAACATATGGGTTATGGGAGCTTTACATTAATAATAGACTCCAAAATTGAATAAAATAAGCCATTGAAAACCCTGAATACTGTAATCGGACCACCATCTGGGACATAGGACTTCTTGTTGGCCGAATCATAGCACTACCCTTACCACGACCACATATTAAGTTTATATGTTTTCACGATAATGCCTGACTTGTCCCAACAAGGAAGGGTAGGGGTGTTGCATTATGTGGTTAGGGAGGAGAGGGTGTTTTTCAGGGACTGGTATTCCCAGGCAGGTTAAGGTGCTGTGTCCAACTGGTGACACCACTGACAGAAATTGGTTTGTATAAAGTGAAATTATTATAAACTCACCTTAAAAGGGTTTAAAATACCACTAAAACAGAAAAATGACAACATTGATACCACAAACATTGTTTTTTTTCTCACAACATTACTTAAGGTATACAAAACATTTATTATTGTTCTAATCAAAGGAATCTATGGATAAATTAGCGGAAAAAACTGGTAAATTTTACTGTTATAATTTTTGTTAATGAAAAATGCCGGTTTTTCCTGCAACACTGCTCGTATGTTTTTTAATTACCAACATTTTTAAAACTGGAATTCTCTAAGGGAGCATTAGAACTACCTATTTGTAGAAAATCAGTTTTAAAAAAGCACCACTTTGAGGTTTATTAGCAATTAAAGTTTTTCATAATTTGAAAAAAAAAAGAAAAACACCCCTTTTTTAAAACATGGTATCTCCCAAATACGAAATAAACAAAAAACAATGTATTGACCTTATACACACACTCATTATTTTTGATGAATAAACCATAAGGATATTAGAAATATTGTATCAAATTATTACTAATATTAACTTTTAAAAACAGTAAAAAATGACAAAAATTGTCAAAAATATAAATTTACCCGTTGCTATGAAAATATACGCACAAAGTGAATAAAACTTCATATATGATTTCTCTTAACAAAGGTATAGCCATGTGCAAAATTTGAAAGAAATCCATTTTTTTGAGTCTGCCACTAATTTTGAAATTTCTTTGATTTTTACAGACAACTGCTCTTAATTTGTTTCCTTGTTCTTTATTTGGGCAAACTAAATTTCTTTAAATAGCTATTACCTATTATGCACAACCAACAAGAAAATGGATATATTGTTGAGGTCCTTTGATCAAATAAAACGTAGGCCTACCACTTTGGCTAACAAAATCTGATGTCATGTTTATTAAATAACAGTTCTCCTTAACTCCTGGGTATACTTTGTATTCTATATACTGTATATTAATTTCGTTTCACTGGATCTCAAATAGGCCTACACTGTGGTATATATAATAATGGTAGAAACAGTATTCCAATAAAGAACAATTATAATAATAATAATAAACATTTATATAGCGCCAATTCAAAAATTTATCAAAGGCGCAGGAGAAAACAAACTCAGTAACATTTCTCAAAAAAGGTGAAACTTTAAGTTCTTCTTAAAAGAATATAAATTAGGCGAATTACGAACAGAAAAAGGAAGAGAATTCCACAGAGAAGGAGCTTGAACAGAAAAAGCACGTTGACCATATGTTTTGGTTTTGTTTCGAGATGTATGTATGTACAATTATGTAGGCCTAAAGATCGTATCAGGCATAGCCTATCAGCGAACAATATCCTTATCAATTAAAAATCAGTTTGAAAATGTGCCCCTAGCGGGTTCAATTCCCGCTAACCTTTTGTTAAAAGGCTGTGCTAGGTAACATCACAGTATGTTCCTATTCGAGCACAGGTTACTTATCTATTTGTATACATAGTGAATGCACATAATCCACAGTGAATCAACTCTATTATGTTGCTATTAAAGGAGCTTGTCATGTAGAGTAACTGTACGTTGTATGATTTCCATTTGCAATGTTTTTTGTTAAATAATTTTTAAATGAAGTATCGTATGCCTTTTAATAGATTTGTTTTTCTCGTCACACTTTTATTTCTCCATTCATCCAATGTTAAAATATACCATTACAAATTACGATATCTACCATAATGTTTACATATAAATGCATATAATCGAGAACGATTTTTTTTTTATAAACAATTATGATAATGATAATAATTATGGTATTTCGTAATAAGTCAAATTAGGAATTGTGTTCTTCATTTGCACTCTTTTACCAAAACAGTATCAGTAGGCCTACAGATAGTAATCTTCATAAATATATGGAAACGTTGTATCATTTGTTCTCCAATCCGAAGTCGCCTTACCATTGCAGAAAACTGGATTTTTTTCCACAAAAATAGGCTAGATTTTAGGTACAATATCTATGATTTTCTTGTAATGGCCTAAGCGGATTATGTTGTAAAAAATATTAATCTACCAATTCGTGAAGAATAAATGAAAAAAATCCCTACAGTTTTGTCAGAAAATGCCGATTTATAACAGCTCCTGACGTCGATTTAGATAGGGAATTTAAAAAAATTCGAGGTTATTGGCTGTTGCGAGCTCGTTTCTTTGTTAGAGTTGGCGCAAGTGGATTTTTGAAGGGAATATAATAAGCTTGAAGCTGATACAAAACTTAATGTGATTGGTTGGGTAGTTTTATCGAAAAATAAGAAAATATAAAACCTTCCTATTCACGATTGGCTCTCATGGGGTCAAAAAATATCTCAAGCGTGATAGACAAATTAGCTGGTATGACGTCATACTTCTGTTTCCTTGACTTGTGTCCCCAGTGTTTGACTTCTTTCTTTATGTAATTTAGCAGAATTTAGTTATCAGTTGGATTTTTGGTGTGCGTTTATAACCTTTATTTAAACAACTAATCTCCTATTACAAGCCTACTTGCAGCAACTATGCTATATTTCTGCAAAAAATGCAATGTAGTCTGGACCGTTTGACAATTTCCGTAGGGGTGTAGCCTAGGGCTGAGCCAATCCCGCCAACACGCAAGCGTGGACTAGAGGGGAAGAAAAATCTCAATGTTTGTTCACTTTACATTTTACTACATTGTTAAATATGTGGTCATATAAAGAATACTGACTGTGCAAGTTGAATTTTGTTAGTGTTTTAACCAAATAATGAAAATGAAACAAACCCAAGATTTTTAATTGGTGGATCCTAACTACTGTACCTGCTAAACAGGGTTGATTTGACCTCGGTTCGCTGCTTTCGTGATAGCTGAACTAGTAAATGACAAAAAGTGGCAAAAACATTTCCATTTAATTTTTACTCACAATTTACAATCAAAACATACGGATGACATTATTTACACATTAATTAATTAAAAGCTGCAACTGTTTTAACTCTATCAATCAACCAACCAACTAATGCATGAAGCAAGCAAAATAGCCTGATGATAACATTGTGTGTTTATATTAGAATATACAACAGTATCTAAGTCATATCTTTTTCTGATTTGATCGGTATGTTAAAGGTTGTCTCTAAAATATCAAGATCATTTTTTGCTGCCGCCCCCTTAAATCCACCACTGGCACAACCCAACTTGATGTGCACGTTTATAATAGTGACGTTATTTAACAAAATATGTTACTGAACATATTATAAGTATTATAAAAAGTATTATTTCAATATATTTATCTCAACACCACCTGACCAGCCGAACCGCTTCTGCCGCCTATACGTTTATAACTACCGGTTTACTATTTTTTTCAAATCGTTAATAATGGACTTCCGGTAAGCCCTTCCATTAGATAGTTATTTTTTGCTATTTGTAATGTTTTATGCGGGTATTTCTGGTTATTGAATAGCACGTTTTGTTTGGTGGGTTGTGTTTATTTGAGTAAGTTCAATCAATAAATAATCCTGTAGTTATGTAGGACATATGAACCATCTTATTATTTGTATTCATAGGAAAGACATAAGAAGCAGATTAGTATTGAATAAGTGAGTAAATTAACGAATAAAGGAATGAACGAGCGAGCAAAAAAAGGATTGACCAATGAGATCTAGTGGAATAATGTCTAGCTTGACATTTACAGCTTCATTAAGAAAATAGACTTACTATGTCTTTGTTTGAACAACAGGACATAGGGCTTTTCCCCTCTGCTTTAATGAGAAATGAAGTTGAAATTGCAACAAAAAGAAAAATCGTTAAAAGATATAAAGTAAAAAAAAACCGAAAAACTAATATAATTTTACTGAAGTGGGGGGAAAATAAAAAAGGAAAACCAAGTTCACTTAGACGTTATTAGTGAGACTTGAACTATGGCTGCAATGGTAATAGCGAGGTACATCGTGACTCATTGCTCTAAATGAGCCGATCTTGCACAGGAAAGTGCATTTTCAGTTCATAGAGATTCAGTGACTGAAAGCAAAAATTGTGCATGCATATCATCACGGTAGTTTTGAGGGTCCTACTGCGGATCGTTACCAAAATTGGATCATTTCTTCATTTCACCATGAAAAACTATTCTGCAAAGTGTCATTTTTATACATCTATAACGGAGACGTAAGCAATTTAAATTACCCTCAAATTTACGCCCTAACCTGGATCGTCCCCTACACATAATAATATCTTCCTTGTAACTTGGGTTAAACCTTCCCGAAAGTTTCATTCGGATCAGTTGACCCGTTTTTGAAATATCTGGTCTGGGACGTTTTCCTTTAAATGGTCCTCATATTCACACCCTACGCCGGATCATCACAAAAATTTAGTCATTTCTTTACTGGACCATTACAAACTATTTTAAAAAGTTTTTTTTACACCCATTGAAAACTTTTTATAGATATTTATGTCTGGGATCTCAAAATGACCCTCCAATTTACACCCTTGATTGATTCTTCGCCAACACATAATACTATCTTCCTTGTAACCTGGTTAACCCTTTGAATGTTTCATTTCGATCTGTTAGTCGGTTTTCGAAATATGTGGTCTGGAACGTTTTCCTTTCAATGGTCCTCAGATCTACACCCTATTCCGGATCGTCACAAAGATTTAATCATTTCTTTTATCGACCTTGACAAACTGTTATACAAGGTTTAAATTATACCCATTGATTTTTTTTAAAGAGATATTTAGATATTTAGGTCTGGGTCCACAAAAATTGAAATGACCCTCCAATGTACACCCCAGTGGTGGCGCCATTGGGGGGGGGGGGAGCTGGGGATATTACGTCATGTTTGTTCAATCTCAGTTTACCTAGCCTAATTACCTAGGCATCTTCGAACACAATGGTGTATTTGAAATACACCATTGTGTTTGAAAGGAAACCATGTGCATTAATACTTCGATTCGAACGCCAACACGGAGTGTTGAGAATGAATATACATATATAAATTGCTAACACTTATTGTTTCTTCTTTTAGTGCATTGAATATAACCCTGTCTTGGACAAAATGATGAGAATGGTAGGTTGGAAATTTCGCACATCTATAAATTTAACAAAGTGGTAAAGTTGATCTTATTTAAACAATTTCATAATAACAGCCAACTGAGATATACTGTCTGTTATGAGGTAAAAATTAGAAAATTCAATAAAATATTTAAATTTGCCTATTTTTTTTTTTATTAAGTTATAAAAAGTCAATAAAAAGGGTGTAGGCCTAAGTGAAATTTCATAGACTTTTTGAAATAAAATGTCTTTAAATCAGCGAAAAAAGAATTCGATCTGTTTCTGATTTGAAGTTAATTTGATCCCTGTAAACCTAGACAGTATATCTTTAATAATTACAAAAAATCTAGCTAAGTTGGACATGATTTATTTTCAGTTGTGTGTGTTACTGCCTATCTTGTTAATTACACAATCCAAGTATGCCGTAGCAATAAGATGCGTTTTAAAAAACAAGACATGTGAGTGTACTGATGCAGACATCGGAACCACTAATGAGGATCTGCTGTTAAACTGCACAGGAGCAAAATCACTAGTGCTAACAGACGCTGAACTATCTGAAGAAAATTGGCCGAGTGGACTAAATCTTAAACCTACTGAAATCGTTAATTTGACATTGTCGAGTAACGCCTTTCAGACAATACCAACTAACCACCTACCTTACCAACTGCAAGTACTCGATCTTTCTGGAAACATAATCAACAATATTTCTGGGACTCCATTATCATGTTTTAAGGAACTCAAAATCCTCGATCTTTCTTATAATAACATATTCAATGTTGATGATGATGTATTTGACGGGCTGTGTGGGTTAGAAGAACTGTATTTAAAAGGAAACAGTCTCCATTATTTTAAGAATATTTACAGTGCGGTTAGAAAGGTTCCATCATTGATTATTTTGGATTTAGCAGAAAATCTTTTAAAAAACGTATTTATGCCAGTGTTACTAAAGAATCTCCAAATTTTCAATTTAAGAAATAACACTATATCAGCGGTATCAGTCGACCGCTGTACATATAGATTACCGAACCTTACAGAGATAGATTTGCGAAACAATAACCTGACAACGTTTCCAGTATCAATTGTAGATGATTTAATTAAAACAGACATCCTACTCGAAGATAATCCTATAGAGTGCCACTGCCATGTAAAGTTCCCATTGATGCATGACGAGTGTATTTTTAATAAAACGATCATGAAAACGGTTAATTTTGAACAGAAATGTAACTACATTCTTAACCATGTACAGACAAAAACAGACTCTAAATTTGTAATCCTCTCATCTGGCAGTGAAGTCAGTATGTGGAACAAAGTTGACATCTACTGCAGCAACAAAACCAAAGAAGAGCAACCAAGAAGTCGGGTGACGGAAATTTGTTGGGATGTACCTGAAGATATAGGCCTATGCATGGAAAGTAGAGATCTGATCAAGGTCACAGAAAACGGTATTCTCAATTTGACCCTGGCTAGCCATTATAACATCTCAGGTTTATACTCATACAAAGAATACAATATTTGTCACGAGGTGTACATGTACACAGTAACCGGAAACGTCAGTTTCAAGGGAAACACATCAGAAACACAACAATGTTCCCCTGAAAAAATCGATTTCAATCATGGAGGATTAACAACTTTGCAGATTAGCTTCATTGTAATCGGAGGGTGCATATGTGCATTGGCAGTGTTTGCGGTGGTATTATACAGAATTAAAAAGTTAGAAAGCTTTGGTGGTAGTAGGGAAAGTGTGGAAAGGGAAACTTCTACCCAGGAACCTCCTCTATGCACTAGTGCCAACGACATCGACTCAGAAGTCGCTCGATCACAGACACGAGTTTCTCTTGTAGTGATAAATGGATATTTGAACTATGGTTCATATAAGAACATATAACATAATGATACACTAATCTCTACCGTGCATCAATGGCGGCCCGCTGGATCTCAATAGAGATTCTTTAATAATACATAAATTTTAAAAGGCAAATGGGAAAAACCCATAAAACAGCAAACGGCCACATAATGCAAAAGTATTTAAAATTAAAACGGAACAGTAGAGAAAATCCGATCAGAATGACAAAATAAACTAAGCATCCTGACGATAGTGGGCCTGGTGGGTGATGATGATGATAGGCCTAACAATATTAACTGCTCATGATAATAATATCATCAGTTAGAATTAAACATTTCAATCTCTCTCTTATACACATCTAGATGTGTATAAGAGACAGTATATATATATGCGTCATGTGTTATTGATGATTACTGTTACATTAAGTATGCGCAGCATGATGTAATAGTTTCAGGATTAATGATATTAACTCAAGGCACTGCAAAAACTTATACATAACGTTAACAAATGAAGTTGGTTAATATGCATAATGATATTCGTTTTTCTACTTACGAAATTATCAATGGTTCTGGTAAAATGTAGATACAAATATGACAAGTATAAATGGGGATCGGATCAAAACTTTACAAATTGTTGACGTAGGCCTATAGCTTTCCTTATTGTTTTCGTAATATTTGTTAATACTAAAATGATGGACGCAACCATAATGTTGCATAGTACTTGAATTTATTTTAAACGATCAAAATAATAAACAGAAAATGAGCAAATTGGAACTTGTTAAAGTTGGGTATTAGGCCTATGCATACAATAAAATTCCAACTGATTGTTTGCAATGCAAACTTTTTAACTTTATTATTACTAAATACATTGAAATAACAGAAAATAATTTGACCGTAAACTCGAAGCAATAATGGAAAATGTAACACAATCCAAAGATAAATGAAAGGGAAAATGATTGTCATCAGACCGAGTACCATACACATCAGGAAAATATTAAAACATATGATTAACGATTTGTACAATAGGCCTACATTCCAAGTTGTCAACTCATTTACTTAATAATAAAACAACCACATACAAATAACCATACAAATAATAACCCTACCAAAAATGCTTAACCAGGTTAGGCAGACGACCGAAATTGATATACAGACGATTAAAATTGTTTAGCAGACAACAGAAACTCTTTTTAAGTTAGAAGACGCTAAAATCAATGCTTAGTATAAAACCGAGGCATTATAAGGCATAATACGTGGAATAAATTATTGCTACACAAATTTTTTCCGTGACAACATACAATAATATGAATACCTTCACATTTGCATAAATTTACATTTATTAGCAAATAATCCACTCGAAAGCATAGCATATCGGGCATGTTCTTAAAAATTATTTGGAATAATAAACATACATTTGATTTGTATTTCAAATTATTTACACTGTAAATATTGGCATAATTTACACAATTTTGTACTCTCTTTACATTTAATTCCCTACCAAAATATTAGAGTACTGTAGAAACAGACAGACAGACAGACCTCATGTGCAAGATCTTCCTTAAAGATATACTACACCCCCTCCCCCACCCCACCAAAAAAAAAAATCAAAAAATCAGAAAAATCTCAAAATTTCAACTCATTGGAAAGGATCTAATATTTAATAAAGTATTGAACTTCCAAACAAAAAAAAAAAAACATTTTTTCCCCGCTAATTCACAGAAATTTTACAAAAATAGATTACCGGCAAAATTAAGGAATTAAGAATACAGGAAAGGTATCACCTAAGTTTCTGTTAATTGACAAATTACGTCATTCAAATATGAAATTGATATGTTTTACTTCATGAAAGACAACATACCATAAAACTTCGAATTGAAGCCCAATGGGCTTAATCTCGAGATGAATCCCATCTCGAATTGAAGCCCTTTCTTAGTTTGCGAAATTAGCCTCGCAAAGAAGCCCATGGGCTTCTTTTCAAGATAGCATATGCTTCTTTTCGAGATAGTACAGTACATACACTGTACATGAATTCCAATAAACAAAATAAGCAAAATTGAAAAACAAGCTTGGTTTATACAGTAATTTAGGTAATTTAATGCCAGTAAAATACACTCCATGATACAGATTGATGTTATAGTGGCCTTATTTATTGTTTTGTAGTACAAATTCACAAAATTTACAGCATTCATTTTGAAAAGAAGGCCCCCAACCCTCTTTACTTTGCCTCGAAAAGAAGTCCACCCAAAGTTTGCAGAAAAAAACCAAAAACAAACAAACAAACAAAAACAAAAAGAAGCCTAGGGCTACTGTTCGAGGTTTCACAGTATCTTTAAGCAAATAATAAACAAGGTATTTTAACAAAACATTAAATTCTCGCAGACATTTGTGTCCACTAAAATATTTCCACTCTGGATAGTGTATATAGAGTATGGTTATATGGGATGATTTCTTTCAATTGAAAGTGCATTATATTTCATTTTACATATGGTCGCAACTAAACACTATAAAAGTGTGTACATTAATAACATCTGTAGGTACAAGGGAAAACACATTATCTTCCGGTGACAGGAAACATTAATGTGATCTAAAATACCATGGGTGTTTGCATAGATTTCTGTGCGTATGTATGTAGGTTTATGTACATAGGTGTATGATGTTAATGCAAATGTAATTATACATTTCTTTGCATGTGAAACATCTTACAATTAATTATTAGAAAAAATCTTGCTAAAGTGTATTGTTTTAAAATTGTTTTTAATTTGAATTTATATATAATAGTCAAATATAGTAATTTCATTTGCTATTTAAATGGGGATTAAGATACTTAATATATAAATGTAGTTAAAAATAAAGATACAGTCATCTCAAATAATGAGATAATCTTTAATTTTGATCAACACATAAGGCAAAATTCTCTTTAATGAATATGTTAATAAAATAATTATTTGTGATAAATGATGTGTACTAATCATGAAATTTTACTAATTTAGTGAATACATCAACCTTGGCCTATTATAATTTTTCACTGTGCAAATTGTTTGTGTTACTTTTTCAATAGAGTTACAACATGGTTGTACTGCAAGCTTTTTAGGGAGACAAATAACACTTTACATTTAGGAATACACATTGGAATGTCTTGGTCACATCTGATACCAGTATAATCATCTCAAGTATACATATTTGATAAAAAAAATATCGTAAAATATATTCTACTTCTAAATGAAATA
>NW_022755542.1:2438791-2446593 GCF_011630105.1 Anneissia japonica
TAAATAGCAGAGGGTGAAGAGCTTATAAATTAAAATCTTACCTGTATGCAAATACTATATTATAACTACTGTACAATGTTAAAATACAGGGATTGCTACTATTCCACCATATATTAAAAATAATGTTACAAAATGAGCACACATTGTTTTTATACCATTATTCATGATAAGTTTGTATACATGCCATAGGATAGGCACATACATATACAGTACGCCCTCAATTATAGACCCTTTTAAGTTCCGAGATCACACTAATTTCGAGACCTAAATTTTTTTTTCAAAGAACAAAACAACAAACATTAACCTGTTACACAAATCCTCTTAGTGGAGACCCAACCCCGAGACCACCCAAAATTTTCAGGTCTCAAAGGTGGTCTTAAATTGGAGGGCGAACTGCATGTGTATGTAAGCATGTGTCTGTAATTGTTGGTGTGTATATATATATATATATATATATAGTATTTTTATTAATTATTAATTTTCCACTTTAAAGCACTTGGAATGTTATTACCACTAGTGAATGGATTCAAAGTGTAACCTTCACAACACTATGGGGAGTATGGCATCTAACTAGTATGCCAATAGTGCAATACATTAAATGCCACAGCTTCACACCCAGCGGCGCCAGAAATTTTCCGACAAGGGGTCCGACATGTCTGGCAAAGTGGTCTGAACCAAGGGGTCGACTGGAAGAGTTTTTATAGCTTTAGTATGGTCCAAATCGTGCTTTTACATCACAATATTAGGGAATCAAAATAACATTATTTGGATACACAAATTATTATTTTTTAAATTTTTGATCCAAAGACCAAGTCGTTTCAACAGTCAATCTTTCGACAAAAACAGAAAAGTTGGACAGGGGTGGCGAGGAAAAGCAAAAGTTTGAAAAACTGTCATCAAAAGATGTGCTTAACCAAACCCCTGCCAACTAATTTTACTTCAGGTTTAGTTGGGGGAATGTTCCTTGCCCTCCCCCACTGGCGCTGCCACTGATTACACCAGGTACCCATTTTATACCCCTGGGTGGATAGACAAATGTAGGTGATAAGCCCTGCCAAGTTGTGAGAGTACTCTATTAATAGAGGTAATGCACAGAACCAGAAGATGATGATGAAGGCCTGAAATGAAGGTAATCATGAGCCAGAAAATCAACCAACCAATAACATGATGATGTACCATTAGTGAAAAATACACAATATTCCATGAGGGCACATTTCCAATTTCTACGTATAGATGTCTGTACACTATCACATCTTATGTGAAAAACATGTGATTTGCCCTTATCATGATATGGCAGTACAAGAACTCTTTTGGATGCCAGAAAAGTGAATTGCTTGCAGCCTCTATCGATTGTTAAGTCTGGTTTCCCTAAATTCATTACACTGTCGCTACAGTGTTTTCAGCGTAATCGTACTGCGTAGCAATCCCAGACACTATAATGCATATATTAAAGTGGATTGTATATTTTATTCAAAATTGTATATAAGCATTTTACATAAATTGCACTTAAATCACAACCCAAAGCAATAAAAAAAAAAAAATTTATACAGTGCATCCTCTAATTCGAAACCATGTTTGGGTCATAAAAATTTGGGGTGGTCTCAGGGTCCGGTCCCCAATTATAGAGTAAGCTTTGTGTGGAAAGATTGACGATTGTTAGTGTGTACTTTTAAAAAGTGGTTTCAAATTAGAAGTGTCTTAAGAGGCTGAACTATAATCTTATCACTCTTATTTTATTGTTTAAAAATTTTTTATTTCAAAAGGAAGAGGCAAAAAGCCCACCTGGTTTTTGGAAATGGAGGATAATTTGAAAATAATATTAAATTTATGAAAATTTTATAGAAGGGAAGAACACAACGGTCGTGGCAATTTATAGAGACAATGAGCATTAAAGTTTCATCAACACTATCAAGTTCTCGTGACAAATACCAGCAAAGTTTTATTCGCATGAATCGGGTAAATTATTATTAATTTTTTTAAACCACATTTATAAAGGGTATCTTTTTTAGTGTATCCTAAAGCTGGTTACTCACTCCAACGCGACGAAGAACGCACGCGAAGACGCGGACACAACGGATCGTCTTTTTTAATGAGGATCCGTTCAGATTGCCACTGACAATCAGCAGACGCCGTTGCATCGTCTATAGCTCGCCTGAAGCAAATGTGGATTCGTCGTGCGACGGTCGTGCGATGCAGTGAGTGTCTAGCTTTAAAGGTCGGCTGATAATCAGGGGCCCTCTTGAATAAAAGAAATAATGTGATGATTTAATCAACGAAGTCTCTATATGGAGTTGTTTTTAGTCATGAGAAAAAGTCACAGGAATTGAACCCAGGATAAAGTTGTTTTTCCATGTGCCTAGAATTGGAATAGAAATAATATAGTCCATAATGTAAAACAACACCATGAACTACACTCAAAATAAAAAATGATAATATAGACAACAAAACCAAGCAAAACATGGCATCAAATTAGAAAAAAAGAATACCAAAAAATACCTAAAATGAAATAAAACAGTGAAATATAATGATCAATACTATTTGTTATGTAGTAAAACATTCAGTATGTGATATACTGATGATAAATTGAGTCCTTGGATTCAATTTCAAGGCACTATCTATAAATGCCCTAAACCCAATTTAGGGTACAGTACTTTCAGTGTTATTATGGTATTATGGCTGTGTTCGAGCAGGTGAACCTGATGAATAGTATTGTAAAGTTAGGTTCGAAACTTGAAGCAGACCGGATTGCCCGTCTCTCTTACTTTAGCGTTTGAGCCAGACTGTGCAATAGTATTGTATCACTGAATAATTATATTATCAATTGTTTACAATTAATAAACTTCAAGAAGAACGGCCAACCCATAACACCAAACAATCAAAACCATTGAGCAGAGTGTCTCACCACAGTTATCAATGTAAAATGTGTATACTTAAGAGAAATTAATTCATGAAAATAATTATACAACAGCAGCAGCAACAAAAACAACCAACAAAACAAAATTAGTGTTCTACTCCAACGTTTTAGAATTTGTCAAAGAACTTGCAACCAGTACCAAAACAAATGTATAAAAAATATATAAAACAATTATTAAATGGTTCATGCTTTACACTTTCATCAACTAATACAAGGAACAGATTGTAAAGCAATGGATTTTAGTATCTTTCAAACTGATTAAAATTATGATATAACATAATTAAGTTTCAGCCACACAACCTTCTTTATGTGCAAGAGAGAGAAAATACAATATAAACTCTATACAACATCACTTCAGAAGGATACTTGGTTGAACAAAAGTGAATTTTTAAAATTTTTTAACCCTATATTATATGAAACAGATTCAAATGAATTACATTCAGGTGAAAAATCCCTACAAAGTTTGGCATGAAATTATAACAACAAATTCATTAAACTGCCCAACACCTATATTTTGACATTTGACGCCAAATAACTTTGATATTTACAAATACACGCTTTTCTAAAACACGTTTAAAAACAGGCTGCTAATTATTATTATTATTATTAACTATTAAATTATATTCAAGGTATAATTATGCAAAGTTGACAATCATGTACAAAATTTCCTTCACAAAAATTTGAGAAAAATTGCTATACCAAAGAGAATACAATACTTGAAAGTTAATATTTCAAGACACACTATTCTCCAAATGACCTGTAGAAATTAAACTATACAGTACACCAAATGACATCATTTACTGTTCCCTACATATTTTGCTAAGGATAATTATAGCATTTTCAAAATAGATCATACTACAAGTATGAGGTGAACTTAAAGTTAAACTAGATTTGAAATTGGGGGAACCAAGAGGTAAGCAGAACCTTGCGATAAGAGGAATTTTGAGATGAGGTAGTACCCTGGAATGGCGGTAACCATGGTTGCATTTGAAACCTAGGTTGAACGTATACCTTGATCAGGGTGTGGGGCAACCCTGAAGGAAGAGTATCAATGCTGGGTGTAAAGAAAATTAAGGGATGATGTTAACATCAGCAAGAAAGAAACAATGAAATGCCATTGTATTTTGTATAATTAATTCCCCAAGGTCATGGTTCTTAACACGAGGTCTACTAACCCCTTGGGGGATGTCAGACACCTTCAAGGTGGGGTCGGGGTCAGTGGGGGGGTCAGTATAGTCAAGGAGTCAGAAAGGGGAACAGTAAAATGTATGAAGGGGTCAGTAACACAAACCCCTGCTCAAATAAGCCTCAACAACCATGATAGGCCCAATAGTTTATCTTGGTTGGGGCTGAGAGGTAAGCAAACTTAGGTAGAACTACATCATAAAGATAATCTTGCATTTACAATATCTAAAAAATGGAAACTATGTTTTACCAATGGGATGGGGAAGGGTGGTATCAGAAACATTGTCAATACTAACCATGAGGGTCAGTAGATCAAAAAGGTTAAGGGCCTAGGCACTAAGGAATGAAGAACCCAACAGTGTAGAAGGAATGGCAAGCCCCAAGGTGTAGAAGAACCTAAGAGACGAGAGGAAATCCTAAAAACAAAAAGCCGGTTGATCATAACTATTCGTGCAACTTGGTACAGCACAATTTTCTCAATTCAAAAGTTCAGTTATAGCGCACTTTCTTGAAATTCTACATCATGATTGAGTCCTGCCATATGTGATACACAACGTATGGTCTCGTATATCGCCCCAGCCACCGTTTGCTTTTGGTTCCCTACTACGAATCGGTCTCGTCTTTGGTGTCATTTGTAAATTATCTGGGAATAAGAACTCGCTGTTTGTTGTCAGAATGTTGTTAATCTTTTTTACAAGATCATCAGCGTTGCATTTTCCCTTGTGATGTATACCACTGAAATGTAGAAAAGATTTTAGAAACATCATACATGCAAATAAAACAACAATAATTTAATTGGATTGAATTATTTTGTGCATGGTGTGAAAAGAAGGATAACTCACAAAAGTCTGGATACTTATTTCCAGTAGTGGGTCTTTCTGGTGGTGATTGGACAGTACACTGGGAGATAATCCCCTTCCCTTTTCCGAAAGGTAAACTACACCCTTAAACATGCACATGGGCCGTATTGCGCATAGATGGGACAAATGGCTTAATCTTCTTTAAGACAGTGTGCTTTTTTATACTTGTGTTTCAGTCCCCCCACCCCCTCCCAGCTGAAACACAAGGAGAGCAGTGAAGGTGGATATTTAATCTCCACGGTTTAACACACAGAGTGACTCAGCACGAAATTTTGGTTTTCTAGATGCCCGAAAATAACCTCTGAGGCCTTTTTAACGATCAAATTCCTTCTTTTTCTTTCTTTTTTCTTTTTTTTTTTTACTTTTCAAAAAGGAGGGGGGACCGTGGCCGGCCCAGCCCCTCCCCCCTAAATCCGCCACCACCAGTTTAGCTGACTATATAATTCCTAGTCTGAGTAAGGCACTGAACGAGGCTTAACATACTTGTGGAGTGTTAAATATGAAAACAATGAAAACAGATAAAAGAAGAATTTGTAACAATGTTATTGTGTTCCTAAAAAATATACTTAACCCTTCAAAGTTTGCCCCTTACCATTGCCTGAAGTTATACCAAAGCTGAGAAATTACATCATTTACACTAAATGTCAGGTTTTTACCAGCCATCTTATTTGGTCTTAATACGGGAGGCCCTCTTCAGAAAAATCTCCTACATCACTCTCAAACAATTATATAGAGGGCAGCATAGCTATAAAACAAATTATCAGAAAACCTATACAGGGCATACGTACTGTACGACATCCCTCACTACTGTATAAAGTACGGTCAAAGAAGGCGTCGTCGCGACACCATACGACTGGAAAGGGTTAAAAAAGCATCTTTATAATAGAAATAATGGAAAAATAATTTCATGTTAAACTTAATTGATTGCAATAAAGATTTTTGATTGATTGTGAACATGACAAACATAATGGTAATGATAATGATGAGGCGGACAAAGCTTAGCCAATATAGGTTTTTACAACATAACATCTACTGTAAAATCCGTGATCAATTGATTTTTGACACATGGTACATTCAAAACAGAACATTTCACTTGATACAACTAAAGGAAAAAATAACAGCTTTATAATGAATTCCCACAAGACAGGAATGATAATAAAAAAAAAGTGGCAAGCATCCCTGGGTACATTAGTTCTTTATAAAGGCGAATCCATGTAAGATATCTATAATTTCTCACTAATATCTAGACAGAATAACAGACATCACAGAGGCCCGTAAATATATCCGTGATATTTAGCATAGATCTGCATGCATGCTCAAAGGAGCTTATCTTCCTCTGTGACATTGTGTGTATCTTGACTGTCTGTCTAGCTCATTCCACACAAAAAATCTATTTTTTAAAAACAAATTATGTTCATATTGTTTGCCAAAGGCTACTGCATGATAGACCCAGGAAAGGAATTGAGACATACTGTACGCCTAGTTAGGATTAGCACCCTCGACTAATAATAATAAGTTAGCCGATGTCCTCTGGAGCATATCTCTAGTATTTTAAATCTGTTAATGCTATTTACTGTTGATTTTTTTTCTGTAATGTTTATGATTTATTTAACTCAAGTTTATTATACAGTATAAGGTGATTTGGTCAGTAATTATTAATTAAACTTCAGTCTACAGTGATACCAGTTTCCTTTCCTACATTGTGTTTTTTTAAAACTTTCTTTGCATTTCTTTTATTTTACCATATTCCTCATCTTTCCACAAATCAAAGTTCTTTTATACATCGTTACTACATACTGTATGTTCCTTTCACTTTCATTTTTCAATCTCTATCTTTCTTATATTTTTCCTTTAGTTAAGCAAAATATAATGCGTAGCAAATTGAACCAAAGAATGTAACAAATTGTCTTGTGCGAATCGGTATGTTTTCAGAGCTTCATCACATTGTATCAGGTACATTTGTTCTGTTTTGAAAGTAGCTAAAAATTAAAGCAATTCAAGGTCTAAATGTGCTGGTATTAGAGTGCTGTAAGTTAATATACAGTCATCATCGTTATCACCATCATTATGTTCACCATAGTCATAAATTAGTATGAATAAATATTTATTGCACTAAATTGAAGAAGTTTTAACATTATTTTTTCCCATTTATTCCTATTCATATTTATCTGTTTTCATCATCATTATATTCATTATTGTTACCATTCTTCTTTCATCTATTACAAAATAACAACATAGACGTGTACCTACCATTCTCCTATATGGAATATCCTAGGTGATTTCGGAACCATTACTCCAATGGGAGGCTTAAGACAAGCAGTACTTATATGTTGCAATGTCCAATCCCAGTTATAGTCATCAAAACGACAGAATTCCTGAAAGAAGTAAACAACAAAATGGAAGATGGAAAAATAATACAGTGAGAAAAAGAAAAATAAAGAAATGAAGTGCGGTAAATTCCTAACATTACTCGTGCCAACATACTTTGTCAGTGATTGTTTATTATATTTCTTAAAGTGTATACTAGGAAACATCTATTATAATCTGATGTAATGTATCTTTACTTTAAAAACCTCGCTCTTCCCACCAACCCTCCCCCACCCTCTCACCTAAATATTTAGACATTTGAAAAAAGGGACTAAGGTACTGTAGTCTGGACCCTCTGTAAAATTCCCTCCCTAGGGCCCCTTTACTTAGAATTACTGAATGAACCACTGGTTTAGGTCGCAGTCTTGTTTCAGAAGCACTAAGGGTCAAGCAGGTACTTGCACCTTATTTTTCATTATAGATTGTGTCTCACTGTAGATTCTATACCTATCCTCATCAGTAGCATGTGGCAAGGT
>NW_022755542.1:2446622-2520331 GCF_011630105.1 Anneissia japonica
AGTGTCTATATAGTGGTGAATTATGGTTTAGGTTTTTTTTAATAAAGTTTCAAAAATGTCTATGTATGTGGAAAATGTGTTAATTACCAAAGGTTACAATTTTTATTTTGAAGACTGCATGGTCTAGGAAGTGTGCATTTTTTTATGGGGCAAGTTTCCAAGGGCGGGTTTTCTAGGGGCGAGTTGACTGCCAAAGAGTGTTGCCAAAGTGCGAGCCAGCGTGTTATTTGTTCACAAGTGCGAGACATCGCAAGTGTGAGCCAGCGAGCCATGACGTGACGACAATAGATAGAAGACGTTGTGCGAGGTATCGGCTGAGATTTGTGGAGTACAATTCAAAAAACAACTATAGGTCTAATAATGAATTATTGTGATGTTAAATAGACAATGTTAGCTATCAAGGAGCGACGTTGTTTTTCATTGGGACCTTCGTCCCTTCAAGACTAGGCCTATAACATCCTAGCTAGTCTAGGCCTGGCTAGCGCGACATGCGGACGTTGGTACGAGTAGGTTAGTCTACAAACGTCGCCTAAAGTAATTGATTTTACCCGGCAGAGCGAAAGAAGGAAACTCCGCCTTTCAGTAGTCTTAGGCGCCTGTTTTTTGACAAACAATGACCTTTCAGAGGTCAAATTGCTGTCAAGAATATGAATTGACTGCTTCGCAGCAAATACTGCAGGTCCAAGTGTTAGGGATCTGATTACTACATTATTGTAGCCCCTACCCTTCTTATTGAGCAGTTTGTATACTGTTGTTAGATACCCCCATTCCATGGGCACCTTTGAGTTATGAATAGGCCGGTCATGTGCCTCAAATTGCCTGTAAACGGTGCATTGATGTGTGAGGTGTTTCTTTCCGGTAGTATTAAGGTTCACAATAATTTTTGGTTCCGTCCTTCTGTAGTGCCCTGAGCACTACTGCAGTGGATATGTGCACTTAATACTATTAATGAGGAACTGTTTTCGGTGCCAATGGGGTCTCCATAAACAGTAGGAGTTAACGCATCCAGATCAAAAGATACAGTATATTAAGATATAGGTCAGTCAGGAAATATTTGGTCCAGTGTCAAAATCGGTCCGATGGACCGATTTCGCTTTAAAATTACCTGCCAAATGTACTCCACATAAGCCAAAATTGGTCTGGTGGGCATTTAGTAGTTATGACCTGTATTTGTTTATCGTTGTTCATATTTGTTTTTAATCAAATGATAGGTAAATATCTCATCTCTTATTATACAATTTAGTATACAGCCACCAAAATTAATGTTCACGCCCAATAAACTCTTTAGTGTAAAAGTTAGAAAAGAAGTTAAACGATATGATCGTAAATCATGTTGGTCTGTTTATCGAAGTGGGACCAGCTTTAGCAGCTAAAATCGACCTGGTGGACCGATTTTACCGGCCAAAAGTAGTCTGGCAGACCAATTTTGGTGGCACAAAATCTGTCAGCCTGATCTTTTTTTGGCCCGGACCAATTTTGGCGTGACAGACCTACACTGACATCACTGACAGTATGAAGACCACAGCATGTTTATATTTTTACAAGGCATACAAAAATAAGCACAGGTTAAAGATAAAAATGATGTAAACTTGTGGAAATGGCACTTCAAATGTAACACTAGGGTATAAAATATAATTTGAGCCAGCATTTATTTATCTTGTAAACTACCTCAGCACATGGTTGAAGCCTCTGCCATGTGGCCCTATCTATTGACATGCCCATGTTGTGTTTGGATGACTGCCAATTTAGAACATCCACCTGCAATAAAAAGAGACATAATGAGAACAATGTCAAAAGTTTTGCCAAGAAAAATGTTACACATATTTCAGTACACAATATAGCCTTACCACATCAAAGTAAAGTATTGCTATAAATGTATTGATATTATTTGTTTATAGTTGTGTCGTTCAGTCTTACTCAAGTTATTATTACAGAATTATTATATTATTGATATATTTTCTGTACTGTGGTAAATTTTTGAAAGATCTGTGCCAAAAAAATAAAAATTTAATTTAAACAAAAACACACAACAATAATTTTTAATTTTTTTGACATATATATTTGCCGTTGGTTTTTTGTGAATTTGGAGAACGTGTTGTGTTAGAGCTGCTTACACCTGTTGATACGCTCTCCCACTGGAATTTTTTTTTCTATTATATATATTTTTATTGTATTGATTCTAGTGAAAAGTCAAATAAAATACAATAAAATAATAATCAAAACATTTCACATATTTTGCTGTACATCTATCATACACTGCACCTATAAGGAAAAGCATATATAGGTGTGCGATGCTTACCCACCATTCCCACCCCTATAAAGAAAATGGAAAAGTTCCATATTTTTAAGACAGTCGAGAATGCACTGAATTTAGGGAACAGATAATAATTGTAATAAAGAAAAAAAGAGGAACTTATATCTTTACATTTCAACCGGTAATCGTTAGGCCAGTATTTGGGCATTAAAGATACTAATAAACAACAAATCGAAGCTGTTATTCAATCGGTTCTTCCCCTCTGATCTCAGTTGGTCCATCTTTGCACACCCCCGTATCCTACCCCCAATCCAAATGGCAATCCTCATAACGGCCTTGAAGGGAAGTACATGTACTAAAATCACCGAACAATATTACTTACAGTAGAATATATACGTAAAATTACAAATTGCAGTGATAATTTTTGAAACATATTCTCTGTAGAAAATGTGCGATCTTGAGAAATATCATATTACTGCCTACGATGAGGTAAGGACCAGTAAAGTTTCCAATGTGTTGATTAAGTTTTACGGCATACACATTGTGTAGCCAGCATAATCCTCTCTCAGATTCTGACATTCCCCATCAATTTCCCATGAGAAAATGCTCAGAATTCTTGTGAATTTTCAGTTAAAATATACGATATAAGAGAAAAAATGTTTATTCAAAGTCACAGTTATTTATTGCTTTGAAATTGAAGTTCTTGGACATGCACTGTTACCTCGTCCAACGCACTGAAGGTTAAGCTGTTGGTCTCATTTGCATAAATGACTCATGGTAAATGACTGATTAAACTATAAAAAGAAGTAGAGGATTCTGTCTTGTGTTTACTAACCTGTACACAGTCTGTCATCTTTACGTGACTGTTGTGTGACTGTGAACGTGACTACCATTTAACGTGACTACCATTAAAGTGAGCAACTCACTTTTGGAAATCTCTTGCCACTCTTACTAATTATTTACATTTAATCTTCATGTGCCCGTCAGTTTATATGTTTGCTCCCTTTAATGTTGGGGGCGTTCTGAATTTTCTTTGAAAAGATAAATACCGAAGATTGAATAAATGAATTCAAAATTTAAAACATAATCACACACCCAGCTTACTTGTAGGATGTGTGTGTTTGTGCAATGCACTGACACTACATGAGTACTACGATAATGAACGACCCGGAATAGCGAAGGAGGTTTGCTGATACGAATTAAATGACCAAGACTGTAATTGCTTTGATTCTTTGTTTTATGAAACATACTCTTTCAAAAGAACAATAAAAGCACTACAGTAAGACTAAATTATACACTTTACCTTGTTTGCTCGGTCCCGATAACGAGGGCTCTTGTCGTAAGTTCCAATAGTAAGAATATCACATTCTGGACACTTACTATAAATTAAAATAAAACATAAGCCACTCATCAAATACTGAGTATACAAACATTATTGAAATGAAAATAATATTGATATAAATACAAATATATAAACTAATAGTATAATGCTAGAATAATCATTATGAGAATAATAATAATGTAATAACAATAACATTCAGATTCAGGGAAGGATCTAATAAAGGGGGAGGGGGTGCATTGGAAGCACACAATACCCCGGTTTGCCACTACATTTTAAAATATCAATATATAACATTGCCATATATTGAAATAAGAAAAAAATAAAATACAAGATGTTTCAATTAAGGCCTCTTGCCCCCTTTCTTTTGCCACTGCTGCTAGTGCTCCTTACTTGACCATTCCGATAAATTATTGGTTTCAGCCCCCTCCCCCACCCCCACACAACCCCACGAAATCCTAGATTGTACAGGTATTGCTACTCCTAAGCCAAATTTTTTAAATAATTCCCTGGGTATTCTTTAATAATTTTTCTAAATTATGTTTTGGGAAGGAGGTTAATTTCTTGACTGGTTGCGATTATGTAATTCCAGTGATTGATTTTATATTTATACCCAATATCCATATGTTAAAGATGTACAGTATTTAAAAAAAAATTATATATGTTTGTATTCTGCACAGTTTCATAAAAAATTTAACTATTTCAATGGCTAATGAAGAATACTGAAGTTGAATTCATTATTCAGAAAAGAATCAATACCTTATATTTTATGCTGACCGACTTTACATTATGCAATTACAGTCTAGTTGCAAAGGATACAACAGAAAATAGAAGCCAAAGATGCTTTTGGGGAAAAAATGCCTTAAGCCCACAGGCCTTTAATGTCTAAGCTTCATTCGTTTTCACCCTAAAAGATGCCGTAAAGCAAGATTTGCTGGCGGTCCCTTATTTTTGGTGGTTTCAAATAGACACATCCCGTGAGGTTTGTTTACAACCAGTCATGTGCCATATAGTTGATGTAACTATGAAGAACTTACAGTTTGATCAGTGTGAAAGTATAGGAAGATATGGTTGCGAAAAAAACCACCCACTGTTACGCGAGAAATAAATGGCAAGTAAAAGGCAATGCAGTATTTATTTACTGTAGCTTCTATGCTTCTACAGTATGTAGCTTTGAAATTCATGTGAAAGCCTCGTAAACCTTAGCTAGCCTAGAAATTGTAGCATGTTAAAATCACAGTTTGAGGATCACAGACTCTTGTGCATAACCAAACAGGCTGCAGATATGTAACATCTTGTAGATATGCAGGGTCCTAGGCCTAGCATTTCTCTAAAAATCTCAACGTTCGGGAACAATATCTTTTGGAACATTCGCAAACCATTGCATGGCAAAAATATAAAGTTCAATTTCCTATCAACTTGGTATAATTAACTGGCATTTCAACCAAATTATTCAACATCAAAAATTTGAATACCCCAAAGCCACTCATTTTCCTATTACTGAGCATCACTCAGAATTGTAGTCACTGGCGTTGTCTCTTTAACAATTTATACCGACTATACGTCATATGACCAACCTAGTGGAATATGACTATTGCTAGTAACAAAGCGGTGATGCGACTTTCCTTTGGTGTTCCTGTTTTTGTATCTTAGCTAATTTCAGGGTTTGTACATTTTTAAGCAAGCAAATTTCCAGGACAATTCCAGGACATTCAAGGTCAAATTTTCCAACTTTCAAGGACACAATATATAGCTTAACAGTATAAATAAATATCGGTGATTTTAAGACTGATTATAAAACATATATGCTGTACTACTTTTAAATGCATGTTAGTTTAGTGTATATTAAGTTTTATCAAACTCTAATTCGGAGGCGATGGACCTGTCTCTTTTTCTCACGCTCGTGGGAAATGAAGTTTTTCTCACACGTGTAAAATTTGATGGTAAGCAAAGGAATTCCCACGAGTATGGTAAGTAAGGCAGGGTTGATCGCCTACAGTGAATTCTCCACTCGGCAATGTAAATGTGCGCATACAACAATGGTCTTATCTTTGCTTGAACGTGAGTGTCTTTTGTGGTACCGGCGCGCACGAATAACTCGGTTCTTTTGTGGCACCGCGGGGTGGGTTACCGACAGCCCAGGGTTGTTGTTCAGCGAACAGCTGTTGCGAAGTTGACATGTACCGTATCAGTAAAACAATACAGTATAGCCTTCGATGGGTGTATGTTGCGGAGACGTTAATGCATCTCATTTCATATATATTTAGGTGTTTATAAAGTTGTATAAACGAATGATGTACATAGAATATTAATTATTTAATGGTTATGCTCTATTCTTAACACATCATTATACTATACTGTATTATTTATTATTATTCATTACTATTAAGCCTAACATTATTATTAATATTTAGGTCTATTATTATTAGTCTTTAGTTGTAGGCCTACAACTTTTATAATGTAATCTACAGCAAAATACCGGCACTGATCTGCTGCCGACCAGCATTTTTTTTTCAAACAGTAAATGCCCTTTAAACGCCATTCACTAAGAAAATAACCGTAGAAGTACACGTTCCCATGGTTACTTTAATTGTTAATTAACTGCCTTGCGCTGGATAGGGCCAAAACATGGCCATTCGTGCTGAACATGTGTGCGCGTCTGAAGAGTGATGAATTATTCAAAGTGAATTCACCGAGCTGAGCACGTGCGACAAGACCTGTTAACTGATTGAAAGTTGAACAGGTCTTGTCGCACGGATACTCAGCCCGGTGAATTCGCTTTAATATTTCAGTACTGTTTATAACACAGGACAGAAAGCAAATAACACCATAGCAAAGTTAACGATTATGATTATCAATGTCTGAATTAAAATTAAACGCAAACATTATTAAAATACAAGATTTTTAAAAAAAGCACCGCCTTCACTAAAACATAGGCGAACAACTCCATTCACTGAATTGCACAAGTTTGTCTAAACCAGCCAATCGGCCATTTTCAGCAATGACATTCTTTCTGTCTTTGATAACATCCCTGAATTGGCGGCGTACAAAGACTTGACCTGATTCTCTCAAGATAATTGTGGGAACCACTTGTGGGAACGTTTCTCATTCAGTTACTGTTACCATGTTCTATTTTCTCTATGTTGTTACTAGGAAACTTGTAGTACTGCAATTAATAGTAAATGATCAAATTTCCAGGACATTCCAGTACTGGAAAATGCTCATTTGTTTTTCCAGGACATTCAAGGAATTTAAGGACGCATACGAACCCTGTAATTTATAGGTTAGGTTTTGGGATACATTTTCCGGAAAGTTACTTCCCATTTCCTCACTGTTTCAAAATCCTGTGTTTCTGCTTGGAATTGGAATTACATAATTTTTTTTTTCTACAGATAATTGTGAACAAACCTTTGCTTTATGCCATACATCTGCCTGAGTACAGGTAGAAAATCAGGAGATACATAGTGGTCCTCTTCAAGTAATAATACTGGACCGGTATGGTTGTGTAAACTTGTGATACCAGTAAACACATGTTGTAGCTACGGAGAGAAAAAAATAGAATCATCTTGACTAATATATTCCTTTCATAAACGATACAAGATAATTTTGTTTTTGCCAGTTCTCCATAGGTAATATAAAATTACATTATTATTTTTATTCAAAATCATCCATTATTGGTGGGCGGCGGGTTTTCGCTAAACAAGGTATAATGTCTCACCTTAGGAATGGGACACAAATGTAAACAATTAAGTTTTTGCTGCGTTATAGACTTTCTACTGTATTCCAATATATTGTAATAAAATATTTATTCTTAAATTTGTTATCGTTGTTAAGAAAACATTTTTTAAGAATAAAGAATTGATTGATTGATTGATGTATTATTTTTCAACACAAAAAGGAAACTACACTGTAACTATTCATATTTGTTAATGAGTTCTTGTAATTTTTAATTTAAAAAAAAAATAAAAAAAAATTCAGATATTTGATTTTTTTGAAAATATTAGCTCATCTTGTCCATACATGATAGAAGATCAAAATAGTGTTATGTTAAAAAGCTAATCAAATTAAAATGACAAATGTCTACACATTTTTAAAATATCATGAGTTAACTATCTGAAGTAGACAAGATTCTTGCCATGGTTCATTAGGAGACCAATTAAAAAATACAGTAGTTACTGCTTCGAAGAAAGAAAACGCGGGATGCGAGATGCGAAATGCGAGAGTGAGCTAAATGAATCAGCCAGATGGTTTTCACATACAGGTAATACAATTTAAATTGTAATCTGTAAATATAAGGTTGCCCATTAAAATGAACACCCGATTATATTAATATTCAGAAATGTTGCATGTACAAGTGTAGACAATGTCATTCATGATTTTGGATGTCCCTATCTAATGATTGAATCCAACTTTTGTTTTTATAAATGTATGAGAGTTAAGAAAAATAAAATAAATAATGCACAATGGATATTAATGCCAGTATCTGGCAAGCCTCATGCTATGGGCACTTAAAACGAGGATGAGCATTTTCTTCAATAACTGACACTTCAAAGCCCAGTTTGGAACAGCATTGTCCATTTTGGTTCTGAACTTTTTTGAACCACACGTTGACCATTCTCAGCCAGCCGTGCTCTGACACCCCGGCCTACACTGTTGGCAGGAACACCGGTAGCTAAACACTAGGTGCGACATGGCTTAATTTTAATTTTAAAATTTTAAAATTCTATACATTAAAAAATGCTAACATCAGGTCAACTACTAAAAAGGATTTATTTAAGATTTAAGCCCCCTATTAAATTATGCCACAGGAAATACTTCTTTGAAAGTACCACTCCTACAGTAGAAACCAATTTTCTTTACAAGCAAAATACATCCTTTTCCTGCCCAGTAATTTTGAATATTCAAACTGAATCCTACAGTAAGCAGGGAGATTTTTTACATCTCCCTGTTCTAAGCAAATTATGTTTTTAAGGACTGCTCCTCTATCTGAGTCATACAATCACTTACTCTCCATAATACATGCAGATTTTGGTGTTTAGTTTGTTTTATGTTGTTTCCTTTACTTTTCTTCTTTCTTGTCTGCCTATTTCTCTACTTGTTCAAGCAACTGAAACTAGTGTGTGAGGTGCTTGCTAACCACAAGGAAAACACGCTATATAAATGACCATCGTTAATATTAAGTTTTGGTAGGAAGCAAATGCTAAATAATTGAACTACTGTAATTAATAATAAAAATAAATAATAATAGATAATAATATTAAATAAAAAGTTAAGGAAAAAATAAAATTAAAAATATTAAATTAAAATAAACAAATGAAAATATTTATTAAAAAATAAATTTCATTGCTTTAATGAACCCAAAACTTGTTGAACTGCCATTGGATAGGAATTGCAAACCATCAAGAAAGCTAAATGTTGTTCTAAAATGTTTATGCCGAAGGATATAGAATACTGTACTGAAATATTTCCCTCTGAGATCAAATGGAAACAGAATTTAGTGTAAACCAATTACTATACTAATATTGAATACAATTTTCAACTGATTCTCACTTGCCATTCATAATGGCTGTGTCTTAATTAGTCAAACTTTTTTATCATGATAATTACTATATTGTTTCAATTAGTGAGCATCTGTTCAATCAAAACACTTAAATTTGAATGATTTTATCAGTAACGATATATTATGTATATAACAGTATATTTTCTTACTAAATGTACAGTATTGAAAATTACAGTAAAAGGGAGAAAAGAAGGAAAGAAACAATTTGCCTATTGACATTTTCATTTAAGATCCCGCTAAAATTAAGGTAAAATCATAATTAATATCTTTGAACAAATTCATATGGAATTATGATAAAACTATGAAAATTTAATAGAATTTATTAAAATTATTAATATTAAGAGAATTCAAATCAAAAGTAAAATCATATTATTTAAAATGTATTCATGTGAATATATGGCAATAATATTCACTGAGTGCAGATTTATATAGATGGCTATTCACTATTTTTTACAGCTCGCTGAGAACCAATGTTTTCAGCTTCTCTGTGATTCACATGTACCATTTTGTAGTATTTTAAATTATTTTGTATATTTGATGAATCAAATTAAAACATTTTAATATAAAAAGAAGTTAAAAAAATAATTAATAAAATATTAATACACACGTCATCATCTCTATGTAAAGCACAAATACCAATGAATTACAATATTAAATGGGGAAAATTGGGTTTAAACTACAAAATCTTCTGGAAAACAAAACCAACATACTGAATGAGAATTCTCATGATAAAGTCATCATAAAGTCCAGCACTTTCCAGGGCAACCGGAAAAAACCCCCAAAGATTATTGTCTAGTAGAATATGGTTAAAGTCATCATTGGTTGCTAACACTCATTCCTACAAAAAAGGATATTGATAAAATCCATATAGCCACGAATGTTTCCCCTGTAAAAACCATTTCAATCAACTGTATTATTACAAATTACAATGATACATTCAAACAAGGTCATAATGTAGGCGATGTATTTGGCTAATACTGTATTCAAATCTAAGGATCTGACTCAGGAGAACAGAATGCCAGTAGGTGCTTAGCCTACTTTTACTATATTGGTAGCATGTCACCAAGTTCAACAGTGACAATAATGAAAGAAGGATAATTGCAGGGAAACATACAGTATGTAATGATTGAACAATAATTGTAGGTGAAACATTGAATGATGGAACAAAGAGGGTTTGTTAGGCCCTATAAAAAATAATCATAGCTTATCACAATATTCATTTTTCATCACCCTATCTGGAATGGAAATGTGATAAGGGAGGGAGGATTTTTATTTTAACTTTTACTGCTAAAGTCAAATATCATCCTTGGGTTGTTTGCTGGTGCATTGATATTAGAAGTAAAACATGACTAAGAAAGGACAAATAATATCAACTTCCTAGTAATACAAAAAAAAATCAAGGGAAAAATACATCTTTTTCTGTTTGAAATGACAAAAAATATGTTGCTAATATATAGGATGCAATAATACAAAGGATATGAAGTATTTTTCACATCATGTCTATGCCTAGGGCATATACTACTGTATATAACTATGCAGAAGTCTAATTTGTTTGACATATATCTACTACCATTTCCGGCAACAGAATTAGTTCCTAGACCTAACTATGAGCCTATTACTTACTAACTATGAGCTTATTACATCTGCCCAAAGCCACCATAACTATAGCCCTCTTAAATGATCGTTCCATTTGCGGCTATTATTTTAAGTCGGCTCAGGGTCACACTGCTAACGTTCACACTTCCTCCTTTAAGCCGGGTTTTTGTGTGAAATGTAATGATATAAGATGTCAAAATAGACCAAAGCGACCTTGGCAACTCAGGTTTGGTCTACATTCAGATGAAGATGAGTCGGCCCAGGGCCCAAATGGAGCGGACTAAATTTAGGTCAGCTGTGGGCTGGCTTAAAATTTATTGATTGTTCACACTTGAAAAAAGGTGGTCATGAGGCGGCTCTGAGCCAACGTAACTACTAAGTGTGAATGGGCTCTACAGTATGTTTCTACAACTGTGAAACCCCATATTGTTCCTCTAACATTAAAACTTACAGGTAGTCAAATATATTTGTGATGAAAAAACAGATTTTTATGAACACATTAATATAGGAACGGTTAACTGTTTCCCTCTCCAACCCCATGTTGCATCACTTCTCTGCTAGCCTGTGCAACTTCTGATGTAATCAGTGAAGTTGCACCGTGGGCGATTGTGGGTTTCCTAAAAAATTTGTCTACACCAGGTACAGAAGACTGAAATTGAATTTGCATACATTATAAATGGAATGAGCTCTTAAAGATTGTGGTATTAAGTCTGGAAATCCCCTCAAAAATACAAAGCATTGAAATGATAATGTAATAAAATTGTTTAAGTTGTTAAGAATTCTCAAACGAACAAAGCGAATGTCCCCCATAAGTACAAGCTTAACCATACAACTACTATAGCAATTAAAACTTAAATGAAATCAATGACATTAAAGTCATGAAATTGTAGAATTAGCTGGCATGTCGTGGATGAGAAGTATGGTTTAAGCATGCAAGGCCTTTGCCCTATAATGGGCCAACAACAGCTGATATGATGATCATGATGATGATTATTTATTTATTCTTTCTTTATACTGAATATACACTTTCAATACATAGTACTGATTTCCAAAGTGGTTCAGTTCTTATCTACAAAAACATTTTAAAAGCAGAAAATAACAAAGAGAGCAAAAACTTAACTACAAATTCATGTGTTTACATTGGTTATTTGCAAGGAAAATATTTTAATTTCAATTGAATTTTATTAACTTCCTTTAAATAACCTCTATACAAACAAGAGGCTAGCAGACCGATATTCTAGGGAAGCAATTATATATTGGGTAGTTAAGCAATCACTCTTGCTATATATTCATTCCCTACTGATGTTATTCAAAATGATGTCATATCCTTGTTCAATAACCGCAAGTATCATAATAATCACATCAACAAGTTCTACTTATCAAATCTTTTTTCCTAGCAGGTAACAAACCTGTCTAAAGAGAGAAATATATTGAGGAGAAATATATTGAGGAGAAATGTAATAATAAAAGCAAAAATTCTGACTGTTTGCAGTAAAAGAAGAAAGTAGCATGCTATATCGAGGGAATTGTGAGTTGATTTATTGCGGGATTCAATGTCACGTCACATGTTGTAACAAATTCTGAATTTGATTAGTTTCCTTTCGCGTATCCTTTCGATGATACAAGTCCTGTATTATGTAACAAAATTACCGTAACAAGGTATACTGTATTTACTAAATCTTTTCACACATACAGTAGTCATCCAGAGATTTAGATTGCAAAATATTCTACAAATCGAAAGTAAACGGTAGCGCATTACTACATAGAAAATCACAAACGCTGCTTTTTCCCATTAAAACATTTCTTTGGTGTTTTTAGAGGGGACACCATGAACAATGGCTATTGGAATAACCATGGTATAAAATAATTTTAATCAATAAAATAATTTATATTTTTACCACCATGGATTGACTCATACTAAACATAAACAGTTTATTGTTAATTTATTGATTAAATAACAGAAACAATAACAAAATACTAGGCCCATTATACGATAATCCCCTAATTGCGTTTGATGCCAAGTTAGAGCCAGATAAACAGCCAGCCAGTTTCAGGCCGTCGACGTCACACGGTGGAAAAGCTTGTTTAATAAAACATCTACTGTATTTTACGAACCTCTAGTAACAAGGGGTATTCGTTAAAAAAACTGCCAAATTCATAAACTACTGTATGTAGATCAGGTGTCAGTTTCCACTACCTAGCCTAGTCGACCAGAACCAACCAACTGACAGTGCAGCAACGTGTTCTATCGCAATCTAAGCCCTAGCTAATTTTGCCTTCGATAAAAAACGAATTATTTTAATCGCTAGCATTCTTCCATTTAACAAAATATTGTTTTAATTCTCCTTAAAACATCTGTATACTTTATGGACCTTTCTGTCCTGTTTTGTAGTTTTTAGATCGCTCAATTTTTTTTTTTACATGCACTTCGCGAAAATCTAGCTTCGCGTGTCAATAAGTTGCTGACTTCAACACACTTTTTTATTTCGTCATCGTAAACATGTGCGCTCACGACTGGTGTTGGTGGTAGTTCGTTGAAACTGAATTAATAGTGACTATTATAGTGGAAATGGAAATTATTGAATTGTCAATAAATAAATAAATACAACAAATCTGATTTTATTATTAAGAATAATATACATTATTACTTTGGAAAACGTATGCAATCGGACTTTTTCACGTTACTACATGATCGATGATGCAAAGGGCAAAGGTCATTTATAATACGACTATTTGTAAAAAGGACATTTGCTGGGTTTTTACCCATAATATTACAAATAATTTCTGAAAACCACACTAATGAGACTACTATGCTGCTGTTGTTAGCATTGTTGGAGTACGTTGTTGCCAGCCAGAAAATGATAATGGTGGTACAGCACAACAACGCTGGCTGATGCCTACGTTATGTAATCGTGTCCTTGTAATCTGAGCCGACTTTACCGTTAAGCAAGTTAATTTACCGTTATTCTAGTGAAGTTAAGTCACTTAACTTTAAGTGACTTAAGCCTTTATCTAGCTATAATTGAGTGGTTCGTCGAACTTTTAACTAGTTAAGTGGATCTATATCTAGATAAAAGTTTGACGTGAACCAGGCTAATAGCTACTGAAATTTTATCAAACTATATTTTATAAATCATTAAATACAAATATCTAAACAATTTATTGCATCAAATCCTGAAATTTAAACTCATCTGTTAGTTCTGTTAAGTATCAATACCACAATCATAATTTAGTATTAAATGTTGTCTTAACTCTTCTTTAGTCTCAAGTATCTCACTGGTGGTAATAGGAAACAATACAAATCACTCTATTCAGTGTACATTCTGCTCTTTATACCCAGTAGTTGCACTAGTAGAATGGTAGTTTATGTAACTTAAGGTACCATGCCACAAAAAAAAAAAAAACGTTTGTTGAAATGTGAAAATTCCAACTAAAACCTTTATGATCAAAAGCATCTTTCTTCATACCAGCTATACTGCACATAATCTAACAGACTGTGCATTATCGCATAGAGGAATCCACAGTCTACATTGGTGTACATAGTTCCTTATTAACCCAGTCACTGGATCAAACATCTACTCGGCTCCCAGTGGGGGCTGTCTCTTATACACATCTAGGAGGGGGATCCCGAACATATATTGCATCATTAGTAATCAGCACATACTGTACACTCTAGGTGTTAGAACCTACAAGATGTAAACATCAATATACAGTATAATACCTGGACGAAATAAGCCAAGCTTTAGTTCCTTGTCTAGTACACACTAGCGAAATGCCAGCTTAAACATTGGCCCCAAGATTGAGATCCTGAAACACAATCGCTGTACCAACCACTTTTCACAAAACGTCTTTGGGGCACTATTCGTAAAGCTTATCAGAAAATTACCATGCTAAATATAGTCTAATAAAAAATCAATCAAATACAAACTCAAATTAATGAAATTATGATGGTGCTAGAGGTTTAAGTAGGAGTGGTGGGGGGGAGCTATGCTGTCTGACAGGGGGACTTGAGCTAATAGGCTTGAGCTGGAGCAAGGGGTTGAGAGGGAGTTCCCCCTCCCAAATGAGATTCAAAAAAAAAATATCAACCTCTGGATGGCCAAAAATGGCACTCTCAGGCTGTGACAGACGTGATGGCTTGGTGTAGGCTTATTTTTTATATGTTTTATGGTCTGACTGCCCGGCGAGCTCTGTCCGGCCGGGGGCTTGACCTGTCCGGTGGGGAGCTTAAGTCCCCCTGCACCCCACTGGCACCGCCACTGGTCCCCACCACTACCAGGGGCTCTTCCTCTGACTCTTACTCAGTTTGCACATTCAAAACCCCACTCTTATTACCAGGCTGGATCTGCCCCTGCTATATAGCCGCCCTATAGCTAAAAAACATTGGGCCCAGATGGATTTGTACAATAAATAATTAGTTGTGTACTCTTTATAGTTAGTTTAAACACATGGAGTTAGAGAATTATGTTTACACTAAATGTCAAAGCAATAAAATGGTAATAATAATAGTACAGGTATAATTTACATGCATGTAGGTTAACAAATTTTCATAGCCAGGTTTAAAAACATTTATCTAAAAATGTACTTTCCTCATGGAATAATCATTATGGAAATAATCATTATGGAAATAAACATGGTTTTAAAATGTTTAATTTATTCAACTAGGCAATTCTTCTTGACATTTCACTTGTTTTCAAAAGTACATGTGGATGCAACTGTGAAATTACCATGGGAAGGAAACATTGTGAAATGAACTCGGTTTAGAAAAACAACATGTGAATATGGGACTGGAAAAAACAATTACAGAAAAACTTTCACTGCTGAAGAGCTCTTATCATCAAATTGGGTAAATTTTTAAGAATATGACGTATTAAATAGAGGCAAATGAAATTGTACTTCAAACATTGTCAGAGAAAATAAACTATTATGATAAACATCATTTAAGATAAAATGAAAGTTAATGTATGAAAAAATGGTATCTAAAATAAAAAGAAATATGAAAAGGCAGAATATACAGTATATCAACTTGATAACTAAAAATAAAAACCTGATCCTTAGTGGCAAAACAACATACACTACTGTGCAGTGCTGTATCGTCACAGTGCCTGAATATTAAACAATACACAGACCATGTATGGGCGATTTTTATTATTTTATTTTATGCTTAAGGGTAAAAAAAATAAATTTCTGTGACCTTTCCTTTGAAATTTTTTTATTCCTAAAATTTAATCATCCCTTTCCTATGTTATCATGTGCAATTTCACTGAATTTTATGATAATTCATAATTCCTTATTCTTGCATAATCTTGCTGAGACACAGACAGCAGTGAATACAATACTTCCTTGGCAGAAGAAAAGGATACAATTAGGAACAGACAATAGAATGGTAGAAAGAAATCTGTGGGAGAGAACCTACTGTACATTAACATTTAATAATTCAGTACACTAGAAATTGCAAATTGCAAGTGAAGTGCTGCAAAGTACAACTTCATATAAATGTTCTTTGAACAAAATTATTTATGCGAGTCAAGTGAAAATAATGAATAATAAAAATATAACAAATAATATGAGACACGACCCATTGTCTATATTAGAACACTTCTCATTGGGTATACAGAGTCGTAATTTTTCATTTTTGTCAAAAAGTGTCTATAGTGGTGAATTATGGTTTAGGTTTTTTTAAATAAAGTTTCAAAAATTTCTATGTATGTGGAAAATGTAGTTGATTACCAAAGGTTACAATTTTTATTTTGAAGATTGCATGGTCTAGGAAGTGTACATTTTTTCTAGGGGCGAGTTGACTGCCAAAGGGTGTTGCCAAAGTGCAAGCCAGCGTGTTATTTGAACACAAGTGCGAGACATCGCAAGTGTGAGCCAGCGAGCCATGACGTCACGACAATAGATACAAGACGTTACTCGAGTTGTGCGAGGTATCGGCTGAGATTTGTGGAGTACAATTCAAAGAACAACTATAGGTCTAATAATGAATTATTGTGATGTTAAATAAACAATGTTAGCTATCAAGGAGCGATGTTGTTTTTCATTGGGACCTTCGTCCTTTCAAGGCTTATACCATCCTAGCTAGTCTAGGCCTAGAGTAGGATAAGGCTAGCGCGACATGCGAACGTTGGTACGTGTTGGTAGTCTACAAACGTCGCCTAAAGCAATTGACTTTACCCGGCAGAACGAAAGAAGGAAACTCCGCTTTTCAGTCGTCTTAGGCCCTTATTTTTTGACAAACAATGACCTTTCAGAGGTCAAATTGCTGTCAAGAATATGAATTGGCTGCTTCGCAGCAAAAACTAAGAAACGCTAACAAACTAATTTAATTTTTCCAAAATGAATGTGTCTATTTTGGAATATTGCTATACCTTGCAATTGTTAATAAACATTGCCCTACAGTACTCTAGGTTTTGATGTATGAATCTCATTTGTGATTACTGATTACATAGAAACCAGTCTGATCATAATAGCATTCAGGATTATGGTACAGTACAGTATTTTTCAAGATAACATTTCAATAAAATAATTACAATGATGTTAACAATAATGATATGAAATTCAATTGATAATGATGATGCGGAAGATGACGACAAACACACATCAATCTGAAGACATGAACAATTGACATATTATTTGACTATAAAAATACTATTTTTTAAATATCTTATAGCAAAAGATTGTGTCAATGGTGAGAATTAGTATCGTATTGTATGTACTGTAACTTACATGCATAGCATTTTAATGATGATTATGATGATGACGATGATAATGATGACGATGATAATGATGATGGTCATGAAACAATGGGATGTTGATGATAACGACATGACATAAAATATTAAAATGGAAATGAATGTAAATAATTTTGAATGCCACATAAAATGGAAACCAGTCACACTTCTAAGCGATTAGGATCTCTTTGAAGCTAGATACACAGAGATAATCATGTGACCTCTTTAAGATTACAATAATAATACAAGACACACATCTGCCATTCTTTCTTAACAGATTATTCTTGGCTCCATATCAAGGCAAACACTCTGCTACGGATATTAAAAAGACATTGCAGATCCAAACAATGCAAGAATAGTCCTCCCACGAGTTTTGCACAGCCATGTACAGTATACAATCCATATAGACAACGAGTGCATAGGGAAAAAGTCTATATTAGCCACTAGTTCACAGCCAATCACAGCATTGGAAAATTAAGGATGTTTGCATTTTCAACAGGCATGAAAATGTTTCAATGTGAAAACACTGAACTTTCACTTTAACAGTACATCTTATACACCTGTAACACATTCAGAGATTTGTTTTCATCCAACTTTCTGAAAAAAACTCCCAGCCCAACATTCACTCTGCATTTTAAATAAAGAATGAAATTGAATAAAAAAAAATGAAATAGAAATTTTACGAGACTGAATCACTTAATAAGGCACAAAATTTCTGTTAACTATTCTGTCTTGCATTATAATGATACTATAGTTCAAATGTTAAACAAGAGTATGCACAAACATTGTAAAGTGATAGCAATTCATTTTAGTAGGGACTCTGCCACCACCCTCATGTTGTAGTAGTCATTTTCATAAATACTGCAACAGCGTAATTATTCATTATTATTATCATTTAAAAAAAAATTAATTACATTAGAACAGGTGGATAGAATGAATTTCAAGTACATGTATATTACATTAAAAAGTATGATTCACTTAATGTACTTTTATTTATTTTTTTTTATATTTAATTTTTCTTTAACATCAAATAACTCGCATTTAAATATAACTTCATTTGTTTCTAATTCTGTGTAGTTCAAATAGTTTATTAATTAAAAAGATTTAGATTTAAAAAAAACATAAAATTACTATTAATTATTAATTTGTTGGTCAAGTGACAATACCTATAAATTATTCAGAAATTTAACTTGCAGTACACTAGTTAAAATAATCTAGGTTGTATTTTACTGTATATTATTGAAAATATACACTTGAAATTCTCATTAATTCATTATTTATTAGTCAGAATGTGTATTTAATTATTGTGCAGTAAACAACAGTGTTGTACATGATGATACAATCTTTATTGTTCAATTGTACTGAATTTTAAAATATATAAAGTTAACATAGTATAATACACACTCCAAGTATCGAAATGCACGCCATCGTGTCCGGATTCAATATTTCGACATTAATTATGTCATCATCAGGAATCTAATTCAACTTTTATTAAGATTTTTATAAAGATTTAATATGCTGCAATTAGCCTATAATTTGCTAATAATTAATATCCACATAAAATTACAATATAAATATGCATATATACTGTAGGACAAATTATTACTGACACACAACAATGTTAAATGTATGTTGCAGAATAAGGAATATTTCGGTTATAGAACATAGAGGGCATATTTAATATTTTAATGAATACTAAATGGCAAGTGAAAAAGTAATATCTTTCTAAATTTTCAAAGGTATACTTCATCAACCTTTTTATTAGCTAATTTAATTTAACTTGAGGCTACCTTAACTTTACAAATTTAATTCTTATTATTATGGAACCAAGGGTGCTTATATCTCTTTTTCCTCCATTTTTTAAATATTCAAAAATCTGTATCTCAAAACCATTCCCAAGTTGTTTTTTTTTTTATCAAAAACCCTTTTTGAGTCTTATAAAAATCAGTTTTACAACACATCAATTTCTTTTCTTTCCGTAGCCTGGCATTAAAGTTCTAAACATAAAAATATTTTAGAAGAAAAAAATATTTTCTAGTTCAATACTTACCATAAATGTACAAAATAAGCAGTTTTTAAACTTTATTATTCAATTCAATTCATTAACTCAATGTGGTGATTAAAGAGCTTTAAATTTTCTCTCTGAAAATTTCATACTCAGCCACAAAGGACTCAAGAAATCAGCCTTCCTGTGAGTATTGTCCAGGCATTCAATAATCTTCAGCTTTAGGTATTCTTAGTATTACAGAGACACGAAAGGAGACTTCTGAGAGGGATAAATCTTACGTGATTCTGATCAGTCTCACATCCCTTAGGAGATGACGAAACTACTTAAGTTCTCCCGCAGATATTTTTTACGCATTTTCATCTGTTGGGAATTTTATCCTCATTCATTTCAAGTACACAGCATCCAAGGTAACTATTATGTTCGAATGTCAGTTGACAAGATGATTATGAATTTTTAAACAAAATACTGATAGCTAATAAGAAAGTATAGATGTTTTAACAAAACAACAGTAATCTGAGATAATATTTTTATTTACACTAAAGTAAATTCACTTAATGTTTACTCTGAATTTTTTTTTCATTTCCTTTTATTAATTTTCAAATGTTACAATATTGTACCCTTATTAATACGCAATATTAGTCTATAGATTTATCTTCAAATATTGTCTTGCATATATTAAAGGGACCCAACTGATCAGCTCTGTCTTGATCGGCAACTTTATATATGATGAAATTAATAAATAAATATAAACTGACTAGTATTGTAATGGAACATTAGTGGAAGAGAGAAGAAGAAAGAAGTATCCCCTAGTCCCCGTAACACTGCCACTGGCCTAAACCTCAAAAAATCTACAGTACTGTGATATATTAAATGAGCCCATGTGACTTGACCTTTATCAGAACACATCAGTGGCGGATTATCCTCAAAGAAGGAGATGGATGGGTTTTGAATTGATGAGAGAAATAAAATGACTACGGTGACAAAATGCTACTTAAGTATAAATAAGAAAAGGCTAATAGTGGGTGGTTTCCTTTCAATTCCATGTTCTTGGTTTCGTATCTTCTAAAAGACCAGGATATTTCCCTTAATTAACAATTTCAACGGCCATTCCACCGTTCTTCACAGATATTACAGCATAACCAACAACATCGACCTCCCTACTTTCAAACAGTATACTTTTTCCAGAGTTGAGTTCGTTGACCTCGATGGTGCGCCACCAGTGGCAAACGTACTTCTTGAATTGTGAATTAAAAACATGAATTTTGCGTTTCTTCGCTGGAGCCATAATTTTACTTATTATTTTCGACTATTAATTAATAATTGTGTGATTATTTTCATGACAGCTCGATAAAATTAACTTTATGCAAAAAGTTAGCTGTAGGCCTGTTCTATGGGTCAAAGGGCATGTTGTTTACAGGGTTGTTTTTAGATATCAAATCACACTGCAGGCATGGTTATTTTTTAATAAACAAAGTGTATTGTGATTTGTGTTTTCAGCAGCTACCATAATTAATTGCAAATGCATTATAAACAGTGATGGTTGGGAGTGGAATAAACTTATTTGTGATTGTTTACAATTGGTTTTTAACAAGTTATGTTTTTATCTAGGCCTAGGCTAAGCTGATATTCAAAATTAAATAGCCTACTCAAATTTTCAAAAATTTACGGGAGAATTTTTTTCATGCGGTAGAAAAATGTAAGCTTACGGTAGCGCGGTAGATCGTCGCTAAAAGCGGTAGACTACCGCAAGTAGCGGTAGACTTGGGCCGCTGCGTTCTATATAAGTTACTAATATGTTATTTATACGTCCAATACGCTATGAATGCGCACAAAGTTTAACAAAAAAGAAACGATAGTTCAGCGTATGCCAGCGTTTTAGAGAAATGTTTATACGTTTGGCATACACTGACTAAATCGTCAAGGTGTGACAGGGCCATCAGGGACACCAGGCTATCCCACTCTACCTTTGTGCCTCCACCATCAGCCTTCCCCCTCCCCACTTCAATACTCTTTGACATGCCATTGCTTACCTTCCACCACCAGTGATGTTTGGTCATCACAAACTTGACCTCACGATAATGGCCATATTTATCAGGATGGTCGGCATTATTGCACTTCAACTGTTTAGCTCTGGAATAAAAAAAGCAATTATTATATTTTATGATGAATAAATTTTATATAACTTATTGATAACACAGATAAGAAAATCTCATGAATATGCATGATTAAATTATTATTGATTTGGAAAACATTTAGCATTATTTTAGAATATTTTCTTGGTATAGCCTGAATTAATACAGCATGTGAACACATGATATATAGGAGTTGACTGGAAGATACAGTAGAAAAAAAAAAAAAAAAAAAAAAAATTTGAGTAGCAGGTGAATCTAAATTTGAAAAAATTTGAGTAGCAGGTGAATCTAAATTTGAATTTGCAGAGATTGGTTGTGGTGTGAGACAAAGGTGCTTATTACGTGAAGACGATGAAAACAATGAAGATGACAAGAGGAGGAGGATCGGTAGTAAATATTGCTATAGAAGGAAAGAATGTTGAACAAGTTGGTTATCAGATATTTAGGTTCACTGATAACAAAAGAAGGTACTGTAGATGTGATGTGGAGATAAGAAGTAGAATTGGAATAGCGAAAGATGCTTTTGTTTTAGGCGAGACTTTCGTTATACCTTGTTTCGCGAACTTAATATTTTGTTGAAGAAGAGAAGGGCGGTAAAAAAAAAAATATTGTTTTCTTATTCATCAAATGATTTTGCCAAAAACATCCAGACAGAGTAGAAAATGAAAATAAACTTTTTTTGGTAAATGTAAACAATGTAGTAATGGGATGGTTAAATGCTTTAAATATATATAATTAGGAAGAAATACATCTTGTTTTTGGAAATTTCAAGGCAGCTGTGGGCTTAATAAAATTAAAGAAAAACTTTTATTTTTTTCTAAAATTTCCATTTTTTGTGGCGGCTGATGACGATAATTGTCAAAAAATAAAATGTTACATTTATTTGAAATCATCATTACTGGCGGGCAGCGGGTTCGATAAACATGGCATAAAAAAGTCTTGCCTTCTTAACAAGAGAAGAGAATTACTGAATAGAATGGACAGGAAATTGAAAAAAAAAGATTATTATTAAAGCACAAGTATGGAGTACAGTATAGCTCTCTATATGGGTCTGAAACCTAGGCTGCTGTGAAAAAACCTAGGCAGAAAAAAGGTGATGATGATGATATTTGCACATTGTATTGACTGTCTCTCTTCTTGTTGTTTTATGTATATTTCATGGAAATATGCAACTTTATAGGTAGTGCGTCCTCATGAATATTAGTAATAATAATACAGGTAAAGCATGCCTATTTAATATGCGAACATAACATTTGTAATTTACTATTCCTGTGGATGTTTCCAATATCCAAATATTTCCTACATTTTCCTCCCTTCAATTTTTTGTTTGTTGTCCAGAACACTATAACGCTTAAATTAAGATTTATTCAGCATAGTTTACAAATTTACTTTTTTTTAAAAAGTCCAATTGCGAAGTTAAACTGCAGATTAATACTTCATGATTTCACTTAACTAATCTAACCATACACAAGTGCAATGTCCGCTTTATACTGTAGGGAGAATTCCCTGTTCTGCCCGACAATCAGCATAGAATTATTAACATAGAACATTTGCATCATTTCAGATAGCCACTTAAAAAATAGAGAAACAAACATTAAGTGCCATGCCCAAGGACACATAAGCAAATGGCCAGCATGTTGAGAACCTGAATGCTACCTCTGCATCAACCAATTCAAAAAGGCCTAATGAGACAATGGCACTCACTCTTTGAAGACATGGAAACACGTTTGAACTACACAAACAATGTATGATACAATGGTAGTAACACTTTGAAGACACGGAAACACGTTTCAACTACACTTCAATGTAATGTAATACTCCTTTATTAATTCAATGAGTCTTAAATGTAAATCGAATGAGTTTTAAAATTTAAATTTTTAATCAATAATCATTTACGGTATATTCTCGCTTATAAGACGTTCCCCATATAAGACAACCCCAGAGTTTGAAAAACCCCTCCCCACCCCATTTCATTGTCATAATTCTGAAGATTTGCTGCTAATTTATGGTCTTGAAACTGCAACTACCTGGCTCTAAAAGGAGGAAATGCAGTGCTATTCTTCCAAATAATACCATGAAAAAATGCATTCATTCATACTGTATACACACAGTTAGTAGCTTCATTTAAGTAGCAAATTTGTGTTTTGGAGGATCTGTACAAAGAAACATGATTTAAAAATCAAAATGTGTGTGTTGCACATTATATGATGACCAACCACCCCCCACCCCCCTTGTTTTTAATTGTAATTTGCTATTTTAAGCCTCGACTTGTACAATAAGTGGGAATATACACTACTGTAGGTAAATATTGATACATGTGTGACTATGCAAAGTAAATTTATTATAAAGCTTTGCCTACAGTATTCTCCCAGCTGTGGCAGATGCTGATTTTGTATTACTATATTGGTATTTGAAAAATCACTTAAATGTATTGTTATTGTGTCGTTGCCCAAACTATTACAAAAAATAACCAAACCCTGATGGGGACCATGGTTCCTATTAATGTTACCTTTAATATTTGTATTATTTTAATAGATTATAATTTTTATAATTCTTCAAGCTGGAGGAGATCCAGCTACAATGGCACCTATTACCACACCTCCTGAGGGTTCTGCACCCCAAACAGTGGTGGTGCCATGTCACCCACCACGTCGTACAATGCCAATCCCTGATTGCTCTCATTTGGGCCATAGTGTACAAAGCCATAAAAACACTCCTAGTAAAGTTTTATTCCGAGACGCAGACAGAGACTATAGTCGGCCCCTTGGCTCCGACCATTCTTTCAAATGTCTTACCATTATTGGCATTGAGTTCCTATTTATGCCTATTAAAACATCATAAAAAAATAATTTTACAAAACCACGCTCGAGTCTAGAAAATATTGGACGAGGACTTGTCACGCTACAAAAGCAATATATGTGCAAATTCATTATTCAAATTATGTTAGGACAGTAAAGTGAAAGAAGCACCAAAAGCATATATTAACGTACCACTTCAGTGATTGCAGCTGATCGTGTATAATGTTCACTAAATAATGGAATAAAAATATTATAAACTGACCATGTTAATTACTAAAATAATTCAATATGTGACGAATAAGGAATGTCTGTACTATACATCCATCACATTTTAGCATGTATTGTATTATCAATGTTTTACCATATTCTTTACCAGTATGCCTATCTTACCTGCTTTAATATTATAAAAAACAATTATTATTGGTTCATGTTCTTTATTTACAAGGTAATTTGACTTTCATTTGCAAAGGTCTTTCTAAAATTATAGTTAAATAAGTAGCAGTATTCAATATCATGCTTTAGAATATTCTGTTACATGGCAATACTTGCAGCATTGAGTCGACTGGGCTTCACAGAATGATTATTTAAATGATGCACCTGGGCACATCCATGGGAACCATTACGTTAGAGTGCTTTTAAATTTTAGCTGGCAAAAAAATGTACAGATGTTTAAGCAAATAGCCGCTTTTTTTCTTTAGGGATGGGGGTCATTTATGAAAATAATTTTCAGGCTAATATTATTGTTGGCTTTATTACAGTAAGTCTCTCGAAAGATGGAGGGTGACAAGACAGAAGACGGTTCCCAAGGTTAATTAAACTATGTTAATTACTATACAGGATTTCCCTTCTTATCTGCATCTCTTCCTGCAAATATCTGGACTAACCCTAATGGGTCCAGATTTTGCTAGTGTTGTTAATTATAGAAACAGCGGATGATGCATGAATAGTAAATTATGTTTCATGTGTCATTAGAAGTTTACTGTAAAACAGTAATACTGTGTTCTAAAATAAACAATTAAGAGAAACAATGTCACCTATACTATGTTTCACCATAAACAATAAAGAGAAACAATGTCACTATTGAATATACAGTAGATGATTCTTCTACCTAATTACTCCATAGCTTGGGAATTCTGAGAGGAAATTAGCAATTATGAAGCAAATTATGTGAAGGTCCAGTGTAATTCAACCACTGTACTGTAGTTCTCTCCAAACCCCCTTGGAACAACAAATTGGGCCGATTTTGGAGGGTGGACTTTAAGTACCTGGAGAATCCCCCTTACAATCATAATGCAAATTTTCATTAGTACATTAGTACATTCCTAATTTAAAGCCAATACAGTATTTGATATTATTTTAGAGTATTTGTAAAAGTAAGCTAAGACCCTCATTCAAATTATATTCTGGGCTTTTGAACAGCTGGTAAACTGGGCATAAAGTAAGGTGGTGAACTTTAACCCAAGGTAGGCTTATACCTGAGGAACTATGGTACTAAAAAACTAAAAAAAAAACAATACACATTTTGGTCACTATTGATACATCCTTGTCCAGACTATAAAATTTTGACAAAAAACAATGTAGCAAAGACAAGCCAAACCAGTCACTCGTCGCAAAAATCAATTTTGAGTTATTAATACATGGTTAAATATTTGAGAAGTTTTCAAAGTTTACGATTTTGGGAATTTCTCAGGCAGAAACCATCACAAAATTAATAAAATTGTTGTCTTTATTGAAAATTGGGAAAATAACAGCACAGCATATGATATATAAAATTTACTGTAGTATAATAAAATAGACGAAAAATTTTGACATTCTTAGCTAGTCTTTGCCACAAATATGGTCATGAACATCACATCATGAACATATATAGGCACATCATGACTATATATGGGCATACAACAATTTTATGTCAAAAAAATTATAATCTGAACAGAGCTTTATACACACACAAAAATTGCATTATGAAGCTTGTAAGCATAAATCGTAAATTACATTTCACATTTTCATTACAGTGTACAGTATTGTATATACATAAACAAATATAGGAGAAACAGTTTCTCCTTTATTCCACAGAAGATCATTCTTCTTCCTAATTACTCGATAGCTTCAAAATTCTTCTGGGATGAAATTAGCAATTAAGAAGCAATAAAATCCTGAGAATGTATTTACAATTAATAATGAATTGTGTAAATCATTTTAGCTGTCAGTTTTAAGATCATGATTCAGAATATGTCAAGTTTAAAGTATATAGCAGTAATTAAAGGGATGTTACTAGACAGCATTGCCAGGGGGAGGAAGCTGGGATAAGTGCACAATAGGGGTCCAGGACACGAAAGTGAAAAAAAGAAAGTCAAATACACTAGTATGAAAAAAATACACAAAATACAAATATTTCAAAGGAGAGAGACCGCAATGTTTTATATTCTCACCTATTTTATACATACAAAATACTTAATGTATTCATTTTAAATGTTGATTTTGTATTGAAGAGCCCTAGTACAGCAGTAGTAGTAGTATTATGATATAAAAACAACTTAATTTAACTAACAATAATTGATGAGTACTTTATTGTAGTGTGAATTAAACTGAATTTATTATCTGTAGGTGGTTTTAGATGTCTAGCCAGTTTAATTTTCTGGTAACTGCTGAGCTATATATAAGTGCCACGGTACATGAAAATTGTAGGCCTGCTGTTTAGTAGAGAGCCTAAATACGTAGCTCTTGAGCATAAAAGCATTGTGCAACACAAAAGCTCCTACAGAGCTGTAGGAAATGATGTGGTTATAGGTATTGATAGGAAGCCCTTTGTATGGCAAAAGCAATGATACACAATGGGAAACACTGGGACGAAATGGGAAGCAGTGGGATACTCCCAGGTATTCACTGGAATACACTGATGGAATGAAACAGGATCAACCAAGGAAGTTTTTGAATATGTACTGATAAGAAACCAGAGTGAGATTTCTGTTATTGATGGAACAGCTTATAATAAAGTACATTTCTTTAGATATCTTTACAGATATTATTCAAGATTTAATATTAAATAGAAGTAACTGTAATATTATCCAAGAACGTTAGAAAAAAAAAAAAATTATTTACAATATTTAGGAGCGCTATATAAAAAAAAAAAAATATCTGAAAACATTTGATAAAAAATAAATTTCACTAGACCAGTGCCAGGGCTGTACATTATATTGTTAATTAAATGTTTAAAATTAAACCTGCTTTTCTCGATGTGGACTGTGATGTACTATGTAGATTTTTTTTGTACATCTATTTTGTGAAGTTTTTTTTACAGTAAGTACACATAGGAATAGGACATCAGCTTTTAAATGGTACTCATTTTACACTTTCTCAACATATTAAAAATAATTAGGAGCTTAAAATGTAATTCAATAAATGATCACAAGTACAATATGGATCATTATGTAATGTCCCAATAAGCTTTTTTTTTTTTAAATTAATATTTTAAATGGTTTTATTTGTTATTTATATTATAATTTGTAAATAATAAGAACTTTGGGATTTGGTATTTGGATATAATAATGGTATGAGATCAAATGACAAACATGCTAAACACTAAAAAAAAAAAAAAAAACACCTACACACAAAAGCAGATGAATTATTTTAATTAAAGGCCAGAAAGGTATTCTAACATACTGTGTCATTTAATTTTGTCCTGAAATGCAAAAAATTGGGATTATCTTGTAGCCATTCACTGTACATGGCCACACTTTGATAAGCCAAGTTTGCCTTTAAGCAACTGCTGCAATAAATATACTTTAATGCACTTTGCTACTTAAAATGGATCAATTCAATTGAACTTATTACTAAAATTTGATTACTAAAGTAACTCACGCATGCATACAAATTAAATTCAGAAAACTACTGTCTGATTAGTATCATACTAACAATTAAATGACTGGCACTGCTAAATGCAATTTGGTTGCTGTTTTACGAAACAAAAAAATTATTAAATCAATCAATGAAGAATTTAGAATGTCGGCTTCAATATGCCGCATCCTACGTACAAGCATGCTTAGCACTCAAGTTGTATTGTTATGTAGAACACAGTATTTTGTTAGATGTCTATATGTTTGTATAACCTGTTCAACATACAGTAGGCTAAAATTCATCCACGTCATGAGTATAGCTTTCATTGTGGACATAAAACCCATCACTGTGTTACATTTAGTAAACTAGAAGAATTCTCTATCCCAGGATAAGAAAAAAAATTTGTTCCTTCCTTCCACTACCATATGCAACAGTACAACGACAGCTGGACTAGGTAAAGTGAAGCTGCAGCTCCCAAGAACACTTTTTTTTAAATTCCCTTTTCAACCAGTTAGGCTTTGTGCATTTTTTTTTACCATTATACTTACAATTTTAGAACACAGTTTAATATGAGTTCTACAATAAAGATACAAAAATCCAATTTTCGCTTTTAAAAAAAGTAGCCACCCATGCTATTTTAAATGACTTCTAATGATTAAAATAATGTAACCTGTGTCTATATGTATTAAAAGCTACTGTACAATATTAGTTTAATTTTTAAACAAGCTACAGCACTGAAACATACAACATTTTAATGCACTTCATTTGATTATTATCTTTGCTAAGGTGGTTGCATTACCCATGTCTGTCTGTCTGTCTGTCGGTCTGTCTGTCTGTTAGCAAGACTATGGAAAAACTAATCAATGGATCATCACAAAATTTAGTGGACTGGTACATATTATATTCGAAGAAAGAGATGAATAAACTTTGGGAAAAAAGGTGAAAGGACAAGGTCCGGATATTCAATTTTTTACCCTGATCATAAAAGAAAATAATGGAATCACCCATCATACTGTACACAGCCTGCGTATTGCACGGTATTCAGGCACAGAGCAGGAAATAACGGAATCGCCCATCAAACACGGCCTGCTTATTGTTTGGCCTGTATTCAGGCGCAGGGTGGAGGTATGCACTATATGGAGTGACTGCTTTATTTAATTTATAACTGTTAATAGTAAAAAAAGGTTCATACTGTAGTTTCCAATGCATCTGATTACCGTAGATGGCAAATTGCCAATATGGTGGTCTTTCATGTGATTTTTTTTAGGTACCCCTGAACACAAAGAGTGCATGCAGGAATATAAATAAACAGGTTCCTTAAAAGAACATACAGACAGCAGTCTAAATGTACCCTTTCATCAAAACCTGATTGACATTATTATTGGTACAATTAAAATTCATGGTAGACATTTCATAACATGGTAATAAATCATGTAAATGTCACATTAGAATTGCACCTAAGACATCGCAAGTTACTAGCCATGGTATCTTACGTTCAACTAAGTCACATACTTAAAAACAAATGCAGCGACCTGACCACCAAACTCAACACAATCGTTGGAAGCATCTTTCTCTACAACTCAGCGTTGTGGACACTGAAAGCAGAACCGACTCCTTAAAGACGTCTGCTACGAGGGGTACTAAATATTAGGTGGCCCCAGAGAATGCCCAACGAAAAGGTTTACCAAAAATCACATGCAACACCATGGAATCTTGCCATCAAACAAAGACGGGTGAGGTGGCTCTGTCATTTGTTGCAATTGCCAACCAAAGTTCCAATCCAGAAAGCCCTTTCAAAAGCCATAAAGAGGACAAAAATATACATGAATCCCAACAATCAATAAGCAAATTAGGCCCATAAACAAACAGGTGAACCCAGAAAGTATTGAAGATCTGCTATCCCTGGCAAATAATTGATCTACTTGAAATAGTATTTGCAGAAACGCTATGCTGTAAAGGCGAAAGCGGATTGATAAATAATTGATGAAGATTGATGAAGACTTAAAGAGTTCAAACAGTTCATTGTTACTTTCTTATATTCTGAACAAACCTCCCAAGTACATATATTGTTTGGCCAAACAAATTGATATGGACACAGAAATTCTTTCATAGTCAATACAATCTATGAATTCAGTGATAGGTTTTTTCACATAATAACTACTGTAAGTTGTACCGGTACATTAATAACATAATATTACTGTATCCATTTGATGGTTTTTGATGTTTTAAATGTTTAATACTAATAGGCCCCACTTTTGGCCCACCTCACGGGGCCCCCCCCCCCTTTTTGGACATCTCTGTGTCCAAAAGGGGGGGCCGAAAGGGGGGGGCCGAAATTTGGGCCGATCGAGACAACAATGTCGTAGGGGGTCCGGGTCCGCGAAATTTTTGTGTTCTAGACGCCCGAAAATAACATTTGAGGCGTTGTGGGCTATCATTTTTTTCTTTTTCTTTCTTTTTTCCCTTTTTCCCCTTTTTTTTTACCTTCCAAAAGGGGGGCCGGGGCCGGGCCGGCCCCCCCTAAATCCGCCCCTGGAGTATGTGTTCCATATGTGTTTGATCCAATGACCGGGGTTGTAATGTGAAGCGCATAGAGGCATTGTGCATGAAGCGCTATATAAGAGCGACATATTATTAATTAAATACCGTAAAAATAAAAAGTTACACTAAGTTCAGGAAGAAGCTCATGATGATGATGTAACCTAAAATCACAAGATTACGAAATACAGTATTATTAGTTATTATGAAATAACAGTACGAGTTAAATGGCCAATCGCAACCAGATCCATAATATTTGCACTGGTTTGAATGGCACAGTTCTAGAATTTCTATTTCTCGGATAATGACTAACCATAGGCCCAGAGTACATAATTGGCTCAAGTGCACTATAATATAAATAACCCAGTACATCTTTTGAGACAAGAAGGGAGTTACCCTGGTGTACTGGTCCATACAGCCCTTGTTGTGGACAGATGAAAGTAGCTGCACAGTCCTTAAGCTGGATTTCCACTAGGCGAATTTATTTACGCGAATCAAAGCCTCGGTCGCTTCCTGAGCTCTGATTGGTTGCACATTTTTTCGCTACGCAAAAAATCCGATAGAAATGTGAATGCACATGCGCATGTACTGACGCTTTTGATTGGAAAGCACCCTTTAAGGGGAGAAGAAAGTTACTGTATGAACTAGTCCACTCTTCAAGTGCTTTGAGATGTGAAAAATATTAAAAGAGACACGTAAAGAGAATCATTGGCCATTGATGGAGACATTCAAATCGAAAATGGCTGCTTGTTTATTGCATCATGAAGCGAGTAGGTGACAAATACATTGATAAAATCAATCAAACTTGTGCATAAATTGGAATATTTTTTTGCTGGGGGGGGGGGGAGCCTGTAAAATCAGTGAAATCTGGTAAAAATTACATTTGATCGGGACAACTAGAGATTTGTTTAAATATCGGGTGACACCCGACAGGATCGGGTGAGTTGGCAGGTCTTCTATGAAGTAAAAAGCAAATGGTACATATTGTGATCGCAAAGAACACTGGATGTGAATTTCGCATAATTTTAGTGCTGCCAAAATTAAAGTGTTATAGTACAAAAACTCAGCTCCTAAAAACCTGTTAGCACACTGTAAAATTGACAGCTGTTCAGTAACTGACAACAATACAACAATTTATATATATTATGAATTACAGTAGGACTATTAAAAATATTCAGGCAAAATGGTAGCAGACACAGTAGTAGCATACTGTAACATTGCATAAAATCAGTTTTCATATTTGCATGTCATGCTCACATTCTACAGTAACTTTGTCATGGTAAAATATTGGTCATCTCCATGGCAGAAGGGGTGCAAAACTGGGTGGTTTTGGATGACACGCCAGACAGTTTGAAAGACAGTTGGAAAAAAGCAAAAAAGCAAAAAAGAAATATAAAAAATATGTCATCAAATAGAAGATAGGAAAAATGTAAATTTTGGTATTGTTGAAAGGAATGGTTTTGAGGATAGCTGTGAAACGTTGCAAAAGATTAATGTAAGAAATGCTGGGATACTAAAGCATCAAGTTGGTGACAAGAAACTAACGGGAATGAGGAATGTGACGGAGACACAGGAAAAAGTGAGGATGAGACATAGGGAAATGTGGGGGTGAGAAATAAGGAAAAATGAGGGTGAAGAATAGATTAACATTTGGGTGGAGATAATGAAAGGAAAGATAAAAGGAGAAAGGGGATAGGTACGGTATGGCCCTATCTAATTATTTACCAAAATTACAATTCCAAAAGTAAAATTTTCAATATGCGAAACGTCAGAACGTGTTTGGAATCTATGAACCTCAACCATTTGCATTTTTCTTGATAGATGTTTAATGGAACATAGATTATCACAACAAACAAAATTTGAATTTTGGCAACAAGCAATATATCTTCTAGTAAAGGAATGACAAGTCTATACTACACAGCCATTAACTCATTTAAGGTTCATTACAGTACTTAAGACATTACATTGATATGCTCTACGCCACTTTGCTAGGACAATATGTTGCTTAAGGCTGACGTTCATTTAACTCAAAAAAGACCACAGATGGGAATATGTCAAGTAATTATTTGTTCAGTATAGAAAAATGAAAGATGGTGTTATTTCAGAAGAAACCACTTAAGCAATGAATGTGCTTGCAGACTTCTTCTTTTGTTACATTCCCTCCTTCAATTAAATGACAAATTTCCCACTCTAGGCACAGGCAGCAGACATCATGAGCACAAGCAGCTTTTATTTATTTATTTAATTTTTTTTATAGTAAATAAAACATTACTTTTTTTTGGTTTTCAAAGAAATGGTATTATTTAATTAATTTTAATTAAGGCTAGGCATCTTTAAGAGCTAAAAGACTAGTAAGGTCTACACACAACTCTGAATCTAGGGGCTAAATCTCTGGCCACGGAGAGAGACTGCATAACTTTTGAGCATTGTATGCGGTTCTGTGATGATTTAGAACATAATTAATTTCCCCAATGTTTTTTTTTTTGCTCTAAAGTTGTGGCTGCTGGTATATTTGCCTGTTCGATTGGTGATGGTCTTTAGCCTCCACTCCCTGCTGCTCGTGACATTACTGTAATATTTTACAGGCCATTGGTAATAGTAAAAAGCATACATAATGATCAGCCTACTCCATTCCTATTAATGCATGTACATTCAACATAAGACCAGTAATATTCAAAATCTGCCAACTACGCATTAACTACCCTTCTTAAGGACACAAGCGAATGGCCAGTAGAAATGTTAACACTGTACCATATGGATGCGAACTGCTTCACACCAACCACTCTCCAAAATGAGAAAGAAAGAAATTGGAAACACAAAATCGACATGGATTTGATGATCTGTATTCATATCTATTATCAATCCATGTGTAGTTAAAATTGCGCTTGTTTCAAAACTAATTAAATAGCTGTAACAATTTGTTACAGCCAATTTTTCATATTTTAGCATAATGTCAATAACTATTATAATACAGTAGATGAACTAAATATAAACCACTACTGCATTATAAAGAGATCTACGACACTCAGCTTCACATATGTACAGTTACCGTACTCGTGCGAATAGGCGCCCGGGCACTTAAAATATTTTTGGCACTTTCTGAGGGGCATTATTCAAACGGGGTGCTTATGAAAACAGAGTGGAAATTGAGGGGGCACTTATGGAAATAGATGAAAATCGAGGGTTCTTATGGGAAATTATTAAATTCAAGAGGTACTTTTTGAATGAAAAAATATTAGCCTATATAAGGACATTACGAATAGTTGTTAGAAAACGAGGTGTCTAAGGAAATTTTCACGTTTTTAAACGGGGCGATTATTCGTGTGAGAACGGTATAATATTGTTTGTATTGCATTTTTTAAATTGTAATGTACATAGGCCATATGAATGCAAGACCAGCAGCTTCAACGTTTCTGGTAATACTGTAGACAGTGCGCTATTTCAACTTGTAATGACCTATTTCGGTCCTCCATCTGAAACACAAGAATAGCATAACCAGGGAACAAAGATCTGAAAGAATTTCCACAGTCCCGTGCACTAACTGAGCAAACCATAATCATGTCATCCACTTTCATATCAAATAACAAAATCAAAAATTGCCTGGTCTATCAAATGTTAATGCTGTTGCTGACTCATCACGATCGATATACACTTCAGGAGTTATTCTTCTTCATTAACAGTTTAAAAAATGTCCAATGTTAATCAATCATTTTAATAAATAATTATGTAACTTTTAATAATAATATTACTGCACTCAAATGTTATGGCTAGACATTGGCTCGAGCAGGTCAACAGTACAGTAGGCCTATTCCCAGGGCCTAAATTGATTTTTTCCAGGCCTACATTGAAATTACTGGCAACACTGTACTTAAAACATACCAACATATTGTACATAAACCTGCATCAATTTTATAGCACCCACCATAGTGATTTGTTGCTGATGCATAATTTTTAAACTATTGAGGGCTGATATTATGGCTATTTTTGTGGAGAAAAAAAAAAGGGGGTGATTATTCTTTTCGTCAAGGAAATAAATCTAACAAAATCATTTTGTTTTTTTGTTATTTGGAATTGAATACAAAATTAACTATAAAAAATATGAATATGATTCAGTGTTGAAAGCTTGGTGACATGACAATTCCTGTCATGGTTAACAGGATTTTTTCAAATGAGCAAAGCAAATCCATTCCCTAAACCTGATAATAAGACGTACCCTATTCAGACTAGCATCGCATGGCGATCGGTTGTAGAAATTACGACACCCAACCACACCCAATCGCAATTCACAATCCTGTGTGAAAGCTTATCAATAGTAATCGATAATGCAAGTTACCCGTTGCAATTGAGTGCTACACTTTTTATTACTCCTGATTACCATGGAATCCGATCGCAACGAATCACATCAAATTGCACAGGCATTGACTGGCTGAGGTCAGTCAACACACAGACACAGGAGGCCTTCTTATAGTACCGTTTGAACTCCTGTTCCAATAGAGCACAACAGTCGTGTCATCACGACGCCAGGTGGTGCTCTCTGATGTCAACAGACGTTGGTTACTGTTCATTTTAAAATCTAATATTTTACCATCAAAATGTACTAAAAACACAAAATCTAGCATTATATTAGTTATCGAACACACATTTAATCAATTAAAATTTACAAAGAAAAAGTAAAATACAACATCTTATTAAATAATTACATTAGAAATTGGGATCAATGGTTTGTCAGTGGAGAAAATGGCGTCTGGTTGAATGCTTTTTGCAAAGATAGCAACAGAGTAGTATCACGTGGTATCCTGACATAACACTGTAGTACTTATAAAGTGATTCGGTTTGAATGTGATTGTTGATCGTGATCGGGAGTAATCAGATTTGATTACCACTGATTACATTGCAACCAATCCAAACGGAGTGTAGTCTGAATAGGGTATTATTATGACTTAGTTTATGTAGACCTTCTTGTGTTTATGTTTCTCTTGTGAAGGGGTATGCCACTTTGAATAGTGATTAAGTTCACTGCCTGGCATATCTTTGGTTTTCTGCCTAAACCAATTAATAAAATAAAAAAATAATTATGCAGCTGGAATGATTTTCCATGATAAATGTTACAAGTTATATAAATGTTTTTATAATTTCTTAAAATTACTTATCAGAGTTCCTGATCAATCTAGACTAAATAATATGTCAAAAACAGTTTTCTTATTTAAAACAGAACTTTGAAATATATAAAATTAATAATTTTAATTTCTCCAGAAATCAAAAACAGCTTTCTAATTCAAAACAATCTTGAAAAAAATTAATTTTAATATGGTGTAAAACATTCAACGTGAATTACCTACAGCACCAACATAATGAAGCTTCATTGATTAGTAACATACAATAGTTAAGTGGATTGATTTTTGAATTACTGTATACCTAATCACTTCCTTCAGGATATGGTGCCAACCAAAACAGATAAATACATCGCATGCTCAAATGCTTTGCCTGCTGGATAACTATCATTTTACAGGATGAACTTGGCCATTTCATTACAACAAATTTCAGTAGTATTATTTTTTGCAATAATTATTACTACAATAATAAAAATTAATAAAAAAGATTGCTTAAACTTACCAACATTTGTTATGACATTAACATATGTGGCAAAGACTAGCCAAACCAGCCACAAAAATTGATTTTTAGTCATAAATACAGGGTTAAACAGTAAAAAGAGATCATTTAAACCCGACATTTCTTTATGAAGTTACAAAAGTTTAAACATACAGCTTTTTAAAGAACAATAATTGAGAAATCAGCCTTCAAAGTTTATGATTTTGAGCATTTCTCAGGCAGAAACCATCACCAAATCGTTCAAAATTGTTTTTTTAACATGAAAAATGGGGAAAATAATAGCATACAGTACCATAATATATAAAGGTTAAAAAATTTTGACATTCGAGCACGTTTTAGCTATTACTGTATCTTAGGATTTGTGATGAGTAACAGGTCTGGCTTGTCTTTGCCACATAGGCCTATATACAATTTTTTAAAAGAATTTAGTGAATTTTGAAGGAAGGTTCAGTTGATGATGATGCAAAATAAAAATATTGTTTAGTGTCATCAGCCCTACCTGAATTTTTGACCCAAAATAAAACATTTAGGCAAGACTTTTTAATTTAAAAAAAGGGAATATTGTTCAAGAAATGCTAATTAAAATCAATATGTGTATATGAATTAAAACAATGATCTCACCAACCAGGTGTAATATTTATTGTAGGCATATTAAAATGATTAATTTTAACAATTTTTTGTTTTCAGAATGAAACTGATATTAACTTAATTTTAGGAACAATTTCTTTGCTTTTTTATTCATTTTGTTCATGATGTTGGAAAGTACAAATAGAGGATCATGTTCAGTGGGTATTATGATAGTTTGTAGCTTATGCAATCCTAGTTGTGCCTATGCATGGCACTGCTCTTGTTGCATCTCATTGTGGATTACTGACACTGTAGATTGATTGAAAAAAAAAAACTGCCCCTCTCACCTAAAATTTTGTTGAGATGTGACGCAAACAAGTAATATTGTTTATTTGTGCAAGACATTAATACAGAAATACTGTACTACCAGCACACTGTACTTTAAGATTGAGTACCTGCCATACGCAATCGTTTATATCAGGTTGCTATTTACACATTAAACATGGCTAAGGCTAAACCGGGCTTAGAAAAAGATTATCTTGTTTACATGCTGGTTTTTCTGGCAAAGGCTTAAGTTTTAATTCCAACGTTTCCCTGGCTTAAAAAGACCCAAGGACAACATTAACTTTCTGTATCTTGATTAATTTTTGGGACTTTTTCATTAAATTTTAAGTTTATCTTTCTGTTAACTGTAAAGCTGAAGCTATTTTGCATGAACTATATCAAGTTATTATTATTCATTCTTTAAACGATATAATTTTATTGAATACAATAATTCAAATTATATTTAGTGGCTTGCTTGCTTGTCGAGTCCATGTATTTCAAATTTTGCCCAGCCATAGCTAGACATACTCCTTTGACTTTTGTTGTATTTTGCGAGGTCTGGTGCAGGATTCATCTAGCATACTGTACAGCACTGAAGAATGTGTTGCATGGTCTGAGGCTCAGTTCCACATTCACAAATGACAGGGTTGTCCCCACTTCTGTAAACATGTTTCTTTATACTGTAGTAGAAGGCATCTTAACCATCAAATTAATGTTACCACTTTATGATGTAATACAATAATATAGTATAATAGTTTCCATGGTAATCATAAGGGTTGTTACAACATAAAGGAAAATTAATATTGGCAATTTTTTTTTTCTTCACTACACCTTGTTTTAATTTTTAGTGCACATTTTTGTAATACACTAAACCACTATCAGTATCAAATCCCACCACATGACAGTAAATTATATGCCATTCAAATATAGCTCTCACTAGCACAAGCCAAGGTCTGCAATTTAGAGCACAGAAATATCAATCTGCATTTTTTTGCTAGGACGATGGACACAATATTGAATGAGTAAAGAATATGAAGGAAACCCAAAATACGCCCTTAAAATATCAAGATCATAGTGAATGAGGATGGTTGGGGCTGAATAACATGAAAGGTAGCATGCATAAAATTGTACCACTTTTCTGTAATCAATTGAGTCAATACAAAGAACATCATGATTGAAAGCAAGGGAAAAAGACAGTAAATCTCTAAAACAGTACAAAATAGTAAATTAAACACAATTAACATAATACATTATTTTATTCTTCATCAGGTACTACAAAAATTGTGAATAAGCCATCTGAAAGGTACAAATTTGAAAATCAATACAGACAGTACTGTATTATCACATAACAATATAACAAATTCATGTACCATGGTCTTCAAGAGGTAATAAAATTTAGAAAGCTTAAGTGAGCCAAAACATTCGTTGAAACAAATTTGCATATTAAAGGCAGACGGTATTAAACTTTTATTGATGCATGTTTTCTTCTTCGAGTACAGTACTGCACATAACAAGTGAGAATGTTCCAAAGCAAACAAAGAGGTATGGTAAAAAGCACAGGCGTAGAGTAGCACTTTAATACGTCATTTCGATGATACATGTTTACGTTCATCAGGTACTGTACGATGCACATGAGGATAGTCAACCATTAAATTCTTAACAATAGAGGGAGGAGACTTAAAATACCTTTATGCTAGCTATCATAAAACCAAGTCAATGCAAGATGATGGTACATTACTATGGAGTAGACTAAATGCATAAAGGAATTACTTTTTTAGAGGGGTTTTCTTTTATTGCTCAATCACTGTTGTAGTTTTCACATACCACAAAAGGAAATAAATTCTATGATGAAGAGCTGTTTACAGTATGCATTGTGCCTAAATTTCAGTAAATGAATTATCTCTAATAATAGAGTAAATATTATGGCACTCCCTTAATAGCGAAAATACAAACAGAGTATCAAATCAAATTTCTCTTTATTACAATCATTCATATCAAAATGCACAGAATGAATTTACAAAAGTACGCAAAGATTAAAGTCATATCAAAAATACACAAAATTAATTAATAATATTCAATTAAAGAAGCGAACAAAGAAATGCGATGTTGGAGGTTGTAGTTGTGGTGAGGAGGAAGGGGTAGAAGGTAATTTAATTGGAGATCTCTATTCTTGAGCTTGAGCTGTTTACATAACTGTAATAAAGGTCATGCAGACAGTGTGATTTGAGGATGACCAAGGCAGAATCATACAAGATATTTGGGAAGATGCTCTTAACTGCACGTATTTGCATGTTGTTTTCTATTTGATTTTGTTGTTTTTGTGTCAGACCAGTGTACGAAAGCACAGCATATTCTGTAACAGGCTTAATGACAGAGCAGAGATACAGTAGCTGAGATCATTAGTTTGTAGACTTGATCTATGCAAGGAAATCTTTCTAATTGCATTTTTTACAAACATTGTCAATGTGGACTACTAGCAAAGACAGGCACTAAATTTCATCATTTTAACAATATCAGTAAACTGTCTACCTTTCCTTTAACTGATTTCAAATCAAACATATGAGACACCATTTTGTCCACGTAATCAATGCATGAGACTATTTGAGTGTATCATTTTACTATACCTTTTAGATTAGCCTGGGTTCCAGGCCCTAAATTTGGGTTACTCGCTCTTTATTGCACTTACACGCCATACCTAATTTAATTGGCGTCCTATACTCGATTTCTTTTTTTTCGGATTAGGGCCTGGGCGTACTACGATTTCCCACATTAAATTCGATGTGGGATATTGTATGCATGACTGTTTTTTTAAATCACGTGATTGGCTTACTACATGCATATTAATTAATCTTGGTAAATTTTCAAAATTGAAGATGCGGATGTCTCGACTAAGACAAGCTAAGAGCTCCCTTCTGCCTACCTACTTGAATTAAAACAGTTAGTATATAGTCCTGGCTTGCTGAGAATGACTATGGACTGATAACCGTAGTAGGCTATACTTACAGAACCTTGCTTACCGCTAGTTGTTACACAGATCCAGGCCTTTAGGGTAGAATATTGATAAAAAGGTAGGCCTCTGTATGTAAGAACTTAAAAAAAGGCCAAGCCTCCACTAGTCTATGCCTACTACTTCTGACTCCAGAGGCCTGAGTTATCCTCCTGGAAAGATAAAGTGTTGTTGTATTTGTAATGGTATGCCATCTAGTCTAAGCTTAATTGTTTTTGCCAAAATTAATCTTACTAGGGTCTATTCTAAATATTTTAGGCCCATTTTATAACTTAGGGAGAACTATTTTTAGTTATGCCTAACTAGTCGACGCGAGTTGGTGGCGCTGTCCAGAATGAGAAAAATAATAAGAAATAAGAGAATTATGGCAAGTCTACTTTTAGATCAGTGTTTATTTGTTCTACAGTATGTAATAAATAATATCCAAGAAAACCAATCATGAAATTGTTCAAATGATGTTATAATAGATTTTCCTGCTGTGAATACAGAATTCACTTTTTGTATTTTCATGCCATGAATTTTTACATTAATCCACTTACGGGACAGTAGTCATAGAAACTAATTATGCTCTGTATCACTCAGAGTATCAATACTACAGTATTGGCATGACAACAAGTATACTGTAGCATCAACATCACCGATTCCATATTAACTATACTTCATGTTATCAAAATACAATTATAATAATCTTTGCCAAATATCAGGTATTATCCTCATTATCTTAATATATTCTATTTTATCAATATCAATATAATTTATACTTCACTATCAAACAATTATCACTATACTGTAATTTACTATTATTTATTTTATCATTTAATTACTTTTGTAATCCTAATTGAAGATTTTTAAGGTAAATTTCTGTTTCACATTTATTAAGCTACTGTTATTGACTGTATGTTTTACTTTTATTTTGTATCTAAATGAACAATAACATTAAGTTTCAACTTTGAAATTTATGTACAATGTATACTTAAATTTGAAAATGAAAATGTCTTGTTTTTAATAATTAGTTATTTACTTTTATTAATATTATATATTGTGCCTTTTATCTACAGTACTACGGGAACCAATACATTGTACTGAATGTGTATTTCAGATTAAAGAAAGAATAAATAAAATTCCGACTACTTTCTTTCATCACTAGCATATCATCATCAAAATCACACATTCATTAAAATCATATTCATCAGTTACAATCATAGAATAGAAATCTTATGCTAGATATCAATTCATTTTAAGGACTTAAGGACACATATATAAAAAGTTATAAGAATGGAATCAAATTTATATTCAAAAAATATGATTTGTTGTACCAGTAAACATATTTGCAAGAAATCCTGAGCTTTTCAAGCGAAAACAGATGGAAAAATGACCGTTTAAAATAAAAATATATGTTGATTGAAAAAAAAAAAAAATCAGAATTTCCCCGAAAGTGATGAGGGAGGTGGGTGATAAACTAATAATTTTTTTCATGGGGCCTAAATGTTCTTCCTTTTGATCCAGGTTGCTATTCTATCATCATATATAACCAAAGCAATCAGCATGCAGTTAGTTATTATCATCATGCAATAAAAATAATTAGTTTAATATTTAAACAAAACTACCATCAAGATTCACCAAATCCTACCAATAATGCTAATCATAATGATTCTTTTTAATCATTAAAACTGATCTCCAACACATTATAATTAACTTCAATATTTGTACAACTGCAGTACAGTATACAATTACAATATAGTATTAGTATGTTAAAAACGCGATTTAAGGAATAATAATATTATCAAAATATAAGTAAAGAGTATGTGAGTCATACAGCACATTTGACAAATTAAATTTAATATCACAACTGATTGAAAAGATACACAGCCTACAGAAACAGTGAGACACTTGATCGTATTTAAAGATGCATTAAGCGTTCTATCAGTTACGGCCTAGCCAGCTACGCTTTATCTGATACCTACTGAACCATTGTATGCATATTATTATTATTTAAATGGTACAGATGATATTATTAAGTGTTAAATAGCTATTAAGGGCTGGGTAATTAATTCTCACGCCTTATCTCTGGGGAAATCACAATCAAATGTTTATTAGGATTAAATTTTCAACATCTGATAAACTGTACATAACTTTAAATGTATTAAGTTATCACACAATTATTTACAACACGGTAATGTACAGTGTACTACTGTATATTGGGCTTCTGTGGATTAAGCAAAAATCTGACCAAAAAATAACGTAGATTCAGGCCAAATTGCGTCCTAGAATCCAGGCAACACAAGAACCCAATGTTCTTGCATGTGCACAAAACTTTAATAGTGATGTCATTACATTCTAGGTCCTACCTACCATTGTTGTGTAATTAAAAGCTTTCTATTAGCTGTATTATGGAATAATCCCAAGAGAGCTGAGTATGTGTTCAATTGGAATTTAATTCAATGAATAGGCAATACTCTGTTCACATAAAGCATTTAGGATCCATTGATCTATTTATTTTTGCAATTTATATTTAACTTCTGTCATTTCGTAAGCCTGTTTTGTATTTTTTAGCACAGTCTCAGGGAAGAACAATCCTGTATTGATCTGGGCCTCTGAGGTTAATTCAGGGCTCCCAAGTCTCCCGGAACACCCGGGAGTCTCCCGGATTTTTGATCGATCTCCCGGGCTCCCGGAAACCCAACATTTTCTCCCGGATTTAATTCCGTTATCGGCCAATTTGTGTGTTTCGATATACCAGCAAAATGTATTACACAGTCTGCGCACCTATTTTCGACCGATTTTCCACACAAGTTTGGTCAATTTTTGAAAGTTTTTTATGCATCTCCTGTGCAAAATATAGGCCTAGGAGTATGCTAGGCCCTAGGCCTAGTCCTAGCCTAGGACGTTCTCCAGCGTGAACGTGTTTCTTTTTAAAATTCTGAATCGCACTTTTAAGGATTTTTTAACAACATTTTGGATTGATTCAGTCACCTAAAGTTGTTTTACTTAATTAACAATGTTATGTTGCATTTTTTTAAGGGAGCCAAGCACCAAGCTTCGGCAACTACTGTTAGCCAGTGTCAGAGGATATTGTTTGGCAGCAGGGATGTGATAAGTGATGCAGCATAATAAATGTGTACTGTTTATTTATTGTAGTATTTTCAATAAGTTTCTGTTTATAAAGTGTGTTGACGGTGATGATGTAACTGCAGTACATGCGCCGCAGCGCGTCGCGGCGCGCGACAATCCTTGGAATGACCATCACGACAAAATCTCCAGGAATTTCACTTCCACAACTTGGGACCCCTGTTAATTTAAGACAGCATATCAACATAAATTTTCTATTACCCACTTTTTCTACTTGGGGAATTGTTCCCAGCAGCAGTGACAAACATTGTTATTGAATACTATACAATAATTTTTTTTCCTTGAATATTAGAAGTTCCCGTTTTGAGTTGTGTACACATGTTAATTGCCCTCTGTACGGTTCGCGTCTGTAGAAAGTTTCCTTGAAACTTACACCCTTTGAGCACAATGAAAACAATGGAATTTCCAGCCTTGTGTGAATTCTGTACAGTAAAACGTCCATTTTACGAACGTCCATTTTACATATTTTTGAATGGTTTTTGCCCTGATGACGTCATCATCGACCAATTAATACCGTAAAAAAGTCCGATTGCGCACGCTTTACAAAGTGATAATGTATATTTTTCTTAATAAAATCAAATTTATTGTATTTATTTATTTAATACTAATTCTGAAAAACAGCTTAATAAAACGTGCCTCTAAAACACTTTTAATTTTTAATGTAAATCAATTCAGAAGCTTCGCTATCATGAAATATACTTAATATTTAACCTATCAGAAACAATGAAATAACTTTTTGTCAAAATATGAATTCATTACATTTTTATTAATAATATAAAATTGAGCTGCTGTTCAATACAACTCATTTTGTCAAAACACCTCACATACTGTAGAATGTCATTCAATCAAATTACAAATATTATGCCATATGTGTAATGTTAAAGCTGAACGATATTATACATGGCAGAAACATATGCAATATATGTTATTTACATAAAGGGCCAATACTCTTACAGGAAGTTTACTGATTATGAGAAATTATGGACAAGTAGACTTAATAATGGACCTGTTTGGATATTATACACTACTTGGAATATTTTAATGGAAAAAAAATACTAATAAAATACACAACAGCAGGAACAACAAAATAATAATAATAATACAGCATATAAAAATAACAATATGGTATGGTAATAATAATTATACAAATACAGCATGGTTTTAGGTGAAGTAGTGAATTCTACCACTTGAGGTGCTCGATAATTGGAACTACAGTACCTCTTGATTTGAAGCAAAGAAAGGTTTTCCCAATCATCCACCACCGAGGAAAGTAGAATTCAATGTGCACTTTACCGAAAGAAAACCATGTACAGTAGAAGGCATTTTTAAACTTTATTATCAGTTAGTTTTTGCATATTTTATGTTTTAATACAATGTACCTTTCATCATTTACTTTAGAAACTGATGCATTAAAAATAAATTCTGGACTGTATTGGATAATTGCTTGCTTTGTTTGATGAGAAAAAAATAAAAGTGAAACAAATGAAAATACAGTAATTCTCAGCTTTTTTGTTTGTTAGTCTATTAAAAGTTAACATTTCTGTATCAAATGTAATGAAAATATTATTTCGTTAAACAGATGCAGTGTCATTTTATGTACCAGTAGTTAGTCCATATTACGTGCAAGTATCTAGCTGAGAAGGTAAAACGTGCTGAGAATACGTGAGGTGCACACATAAGTGGTTATTTTTAATGTATAAAATCCTTTGCAGTGTCTTTTACTATCATATCATGTTTCCACCTCAATTACTGTACTTGCTATCAAATAACTGAATATTCTAAAGACGAATACTGTCTTCTTTTGTATTGATCTCGTTTCTTAAAACTGATCAATATTTCCATGATGACACTCATTCTATAACTGTCTATTCAGTACAGTAGTTAAGAATGGTTGTCCATAAAAATCAAAGAATTGGTGGCAGATGTCAAAAAATGGATTTCTCCATTTTTTTACCATGAATAGATACTTGGGTAAAAAGCATATCTATGACATTTGTTCAATTTTTTAAACTTCGTTTTCATGGCAACGACCTATTATCAAAATTTTACCGTTTTTGTCAATTTTGGACATTTGCAGAAGTGAAAAAACACCGACTTTCAGACCTTATTAAAAAAAAAAAAACATGCACTATGTATATTTTTGTGATCATCCATGTAAATAACCAGGTATTAACTTCCATTTATCTCAAAAAAATATTGTGTAAAAAATTCTGTTTGGAAGATACCATTATTTACAAAAGGGATTTTTTCCAAAAATATATATATTTTTTTAAAGTATGCCTCAGAAACCTATCTGTAACTTCCAAAGTGGGGCATACATATCCACCATCTTCCATATTTTGATAGTCAAAAGTTGTCCAAACAATAATCAAGAATAAAAGTTGTGGGTAATTTACACACATGGATGCGGTATTGCCAGAAAAAACATTTTTTTAATAAAAATATATCATTTCTTACTGAATGGATAACACTATAAATCAACGTAAATTTATTTCAAAATAATGTTACTATAGTTACATAAATAATCTAACAATATGTTAAGAAATGTGTTGCCAGGCTCATTTCAAGTAATTAAAAACATAATTTTGTACTGTATTGCCAGAAAACAACATTGTTTTTATTGAAAATTAAAAATAATATACATCTTTTTACTGAACAGTTAACGCTATAAAATATAACATAATTCATTAACCATAACAAATATAGTTACCCGAGTAGTTTAACAAGATGCTAAGGAATGTGTTGTAAGGTTTATTAATATGCGTTACTGTATTACAAGAAAAAAAGCAGCATTTTTTCATTAAAAAATAGTGTAAAAATATATATTTTTTACTGACCGAAAAATGCTATAATATAAATATAGGCCCTAATTCATGTAACCATAATATTACTATATACATGACTACTATAACAACATGTGTTGCCAACATGTGTTTAAGTATGTTAAACTCAATATTATACTGCATTGCATGTAAAGCAGACAACTTAATTTAACTTTCTGAAAAAAAATATTCAAACACCACTCTGACAAAAGCAATCCATAATAAATTCTCTTTCAACGACGAGTTATGATTTTCAACTTAGATTACTCTTCATATTCTTCATATCCACACCTATTTTCTCAATATGGTAATACATGATACAACACAAGATTTAAATATTTCACTCCATGCACTTTTTGTCCAATTGTTCAGTCATAATTATGATCACATTCTTAAATATATCGATTAGAAATACAACAATCAGCCTTCTTACTGCCTCCTTGTAGAACTCAACGTTTCAAATCTTCTTCCATATTCTCTAAATGCCTATCCGTCTTCTGCCAAGAATTCCTCCATTTGTACTACTTTGCTACATTGATCTATTATTTAATTTTTTTCATGATTTTTTTCGCCATTGCAAATATATATTGATGAATATAAATGTAATGTTTCTTGTATGGTAGAAATAGTCGACTGATGGCTTTTGGAGCAAATGAAAATTTAATTGAAAGCTAGACATTAGAAAATAAAAATGCTACCATGGGAATATGCAACTGTCAGTTGAAAGCCTTTTAGCATATTCCTAATTCTGCTTTGTCCAACAGTGTTTGATCCTCAGGTCTGAATTCAAGTGTTCCTGTAACTATTTGATTTTCTAGTGTACAGAAGCTTATGTAGGACTTGTGCACAGACTGGTAGATGTTAGCGAACAGGTTGATCAGACACCTTCGCAATGATCATTTCATTAAAAATTCCATTGTATTTTGGTGATTCATGCACACCAAAAGACACTATGGTATCTTTGAAATTTGAAAAAAATGATAGCCCAGATACCTCAAATGGTATTTTTGGGCGTCATGAACACAAAAATGTTGCGGGGGCATGTCGCGGGGGGCTTGCCCCGTCCCCCCTAGGTCAGTGTTGTCTCGATCAACTCAACTGTCACCCGCACCCCCTCCCCCCTTTTGAACATCTTTCGATCCGCCTCTGCCTGTACAGTAGTTGTAAATTCAAAATTATTAGGAAGGCTTATACCATCCCACTTGCAGTTCTTTATATGTTGCAACATTTGAGAAGGTAGGAACAACATTTTACTGTCTATCTGATTCTAAAGCATGTTTCATTTTAAAACCATCTTCATAAATTTGCACATTTACCCTCGTCTTTTCAGCAATTTCTTTTGTTGCAAGTAGTATAGTTGTACAGTGGTAGCAGTCAGCATTGTTGTGTCTTAAATATACAGATGCAAGCTTAGGAAGCACACTCTTTAGCCATGAAACTACATCTTTCATTATCGCTGTTCTGGGCTTATGTTTGGAACACTGCAATGCAACAAAAATGTGCCAAGATATTCATTTTCCAAAAAAATCTGCTCGAGATTCTCTGAATGCTATAATCGGACCACCATCTGGGAAATACTGTAGGACCACATATTAGGTATATATTTTTTCACGATAATTCCCGACTTGTCCCGACAAGAAGGGGTAGGGGTGTTGCATGATGTGGTAGGGAGGAGAGGGTGTTATTCAGAGACTGGCATTCAGGGACTGGCATTCCAAGGCAGGTTTAAGGTGCTGTGTCCAACTGGTGACACCACTGACAGAAATTGGTATGTATACAGTGAAATTATTATATAAACTCACCTTAAAAGGGTTTAAAATATCACTAAAACAGAAAAATAACAACACTGATACCACAAACATCGTTTTTTTTTGTTTTTTTTATCACAATATTACTTTAAGTATAGAAAAACATTTATTATTGTTGTAATCAAAGGAATCTATGGATAAATTAGCGGAAAAAACTGGTAAATTTTACTATTATAATTTTTTTAAAATGAAAATGCCAGTTTTTCTGGCAACACTGCTTGTACGTTTTTTACTTACCCACATTTTTTAAACTGGAATTCTCTAAAACATTAGAACTACCTATTTGTAGAAAATCAGTTCTAAAAAGCACCACTTTGAGGTTTATGAGCATAATTTGAAAAAAAAGAAAAACACTCCTTTTTAAAACATGGTATCTCCCAACTACGAAATCCAAAAAACATATAAAAATATGCAACAGATACCCAATGTATTGATCCAAAAAACATAAAAATATGCAACAGATACCCAATGTATTGACCTTATACACAAACTCATTATTTTTGATGAATAAACCATAAGGATATTAGAAATATTGTATCAAATTATTACTAATATTAACATTTAAATACAGCCAAAAATGACAAAAATTGCCAAAAATACAAATTTACCTGTTGCCATGGAAATATACGCACAAAGCGAATAAAACTTCATATTAATTGATTTCTCTTAACAACGGTATAGCCATGTGCAAAATTTGAAAGAAATCCATTTTTTTGAGTCGGCCACTATTTTTGAAATTTCTTTGATTTTTACTGACAACTGCTCTTAAGTATTGAATATGTTTACCAAAGTCTTTAAAATACACCTGGTAGAGAAGCAGGTTGGAGTTGCCGCATGTTTTCTTTATGCATTTGGGTAAAAAAAAACCATGCAATGCTGTGAGAACACTGCAACTCCTCCAAACAGTGAGCAGGGGCGGATTTAGGGGAGGGGTCTTAGACGTAGGGGTAGACCAGGCCCAATTAGGCTAGGCCGAGCTGATTAGGCCAAGCCGTCTAAGCCGTCACGGTAAAAGTTGCCGCAAGGAAGAGGCCTAGACGGGACGATGATGAAATGGAACTGCTAGGGAGAAGCCTAGCCGGCTAGCGTTCAGACGGATTGTAAACAAGCCTAGGCCTACAGTATATAAATTGCCTTCGGGTTTTTTTGGTTTTTTTTATTTAAAAAAAAAAATTTTTTTAAATCAGGTCGGGCTTTTCCGACGGTCGGGCGGGGATGCTATCCAATTATTTTATTTTACGTGGCCTAATTACTGTATTATTATTACTGTAAGAGAGGATTACTTTTGCACTCTGTGAAAATAACACATGCATAAAATGACCTAAGATTCTAACAGATAGCTTGCGCATCTATGTTATTCTTACTACTCCATCTGCTGGGCCACTACTTAAAGCATACTGGGTTTACCAGCAACAACTGTCACCCCCATACAGACAGTAGTAGTATCATCTATTCCCTATCTACTGTATATCAAGATAACATACTGACAAATGTGATGTTCAAATCTACTGTACTGGCACAGCTGTTATTTTGCTATCACATACTGGTCCATATCTTACAATTTGAGTGGGCCCAGCATGTTTAAACAATTGTCAAATATAAAGGCCAAAATCTACAACATGCAGAACTTCAATATTAACGTAACATTATTTGGCTTATTTTAATTTTGAGAAATTAAATGAAAATGCTTTTTGTACTCTGTATTCCAACAGTGATAAGAAATTAATAGTTACGGCAAAGGTATGCAGTACTGTTCCGAAGAGATTTTACCTACGCCAATAACAGAACTGAGGGTCATAGAACGTCGCAGTGCTAAGCTTCAATGCTTTAAATAACTATCAAATGTGCATTTCTGATATCATCGAAGCACAGATCAGAAAATTGTTTACAGAAATTACGAAAACCAATTGTCAAGTTTTGGTCAGTCGACTGAACTTGTTGTGGTAGCCACGGGGGTAGCCACTAACTGCGGGCGCTGAACCGTGGAAACCTGGTTCACTTCCATTCGCGCTTCACTCTTCGCATTTTACCTGAGCGTTTGAAATGCAAGTTTCAATAGCACATCATTTTCGGATGAGACTAAGCTGTTGGTTATGTGAGGCATGTCCTGGCGAAATTGTCGCACAGTCCAATAAATGAGCTATAAAATATGGGAGCTCAAAAAATTGCCTAAAAATTCAAATTTGTTTTTCACTATACAGCAGATCAACAGTTTAATGTCTTATTAATCATGTCCCAAATGTATTAGTTCTGGAAGTGGTCAACAAATTGTTTATTTAATGTTATTTTGATAGTTCATTCTATTAAACAATGTATGCACAAATAACTTTGAAAGGCAAACTCAAAATCTTATTTATCTTGACTCTAAGAATACTATACTTTCACTTTCCAATAACTTAGGCTTGAAATGTCCAATTTGAATGAATGACCCCTCATTTTAAATATCACATACTCAGGTATCTGAAAATATCAATAACTTGAATATCAATTTTTGCTACAACTAGCCATTTTGCCACAACATACCCCACGTGTGCCACCAGACTCTACACTCTTTGGAAAGCCTTGTGTCCTTGTGTACTGCCCGTGCCTACAGTAATTCCCCACCGAACGAAAGACCTTGGACCCCCCACCCCGTCAGGGAAATCCTGGCACCGCCACTGTCTACAGTAGCACCAATAAAAATCCAATTCAAATTATAATGGGATCTAAATTTATAATATATAATCAGCCAGGTCAATATTTTTTTATCTTTTCAAAAATTCAACTGTTTAAAGGACAAGCAATATTTTAAGTCAATTTGAATAATAGCATTTTATTATCAGCCTTAAATCAATATGTTGGTTTTATATTTTTGTGGGGTTGCAGGGTTTGTAATAATATGGTAGTGTCTTTTGTCAAAGGCTTACACTAGGATATAAGGTAACAATTCTATAATTAGCCTAAAGCTATAACTTCCAACTTTCAAAAGCAGTTTCACCTAAATATGTTGAACCAGTTATAAAATGGTGGAATGCTTTATTATTTTCATTTATTGATCACAGGGGTGTTGTTTAATTACTGTAAAATAAATAAAGAATTACTGTATAAACAAAACACAAAGAAAAACACTATATATATATACTGTACTCTATACTTTTCTCTACAGTAATGCGAAAATAGCAGAACTTGAGGTCAATTTAAGGTCAAACAAACAAATGCAGGTTCATGATTCATAACACAAAAAGTTAGCCAGTCGATCTATAAGCTATCATTGATTTCCCATTTATGTTTTGTGCGGTTGTTGGTTGCCATCACTCGCATGGTTCTTTGTGAACTAAAAAATATGTTGCTTTCAATGTAAAGTAAGCTTGATGCAGCTTCACAACAAAATAAACAGAGTGAAGCAAGAAAAGACTGTGTTAATTATTTTACTAATTTGTAATACAATAATTAGTTTATTTCAGGTAATTTCTGTGGCCTACATTATTAAATCATAGGAAATCCAAACGTCAATTGACACATGTATGCTTAAAGGTATCTTTTAATATGATCAGATTTGAGTCACTGATTATATTTTTATAATTTCATAATACCTGTACATAAAAAAATATTGATGTTTAATTCAGAGAACAATAATTATTTTTCATAAATTAAATACCTTTTTATCTTAATATTATTTAGTGTGCATAAAGTATATTTTAATATGTCTTATATAGTATAGTAATCAATCAATCAATCAATTCACAAAAAAACATATAATTTTAATAAGCCTCCTTTAGTGTTCATTAATGATAATTATTACAGGATGCATTTTTAATGTTAATGTATGCGTTGAATGTATTTTCAATGTACAATTGTATATTAACTCTGAACTTTTGCAGTACTTTGAATAATTTGATTTTATAACAATAATCTATAAGAATAAATGTCTGCCATATTAGTCACACAACTTGTCAGACAAAAAATTATCAAGATCCTAAGGGGTCCATGTCAGATATTTTTTTCTATTTTCAATGGAGTGCAAAAACATACGTCTTTCAATTTTCTTGACTCTCTTTTGGGAAGAGTAAATAATAGAACAGGCTAATTTATTGAAAGTTTTATATTAATATCAATTGTGACTTTTCTTTTACCGTAATTATGTAAACACACTGTAACCGTCAATCGCTCTCCACCCCACCTCCTGGAAATGTTTTGAAGTCAATAAAAATATGCTGAAGTAGTTAGAAATCACCTCATACAACACTATTTGTGAAAAAGCTCCCCCACACTATTTGCGAAATAGCTCCCCCACACTTAACCATGGAGCCCTACCTCTCCTTCACGCCCACCCATCAGACTTCTTCCACCTCCACCACCACCCCTCCCCCCAACCATTTCAAGACCCAGACATGCCACTGGTATACAGTACCTTGTGCTCTGAATGATGGATGCTCCCTAAAGTCAATTATTAGTGTGAATACAATAATACAAATATTGGAAATTAATAATCAGATATTACCAATAAATGAATATGACTTGTTATTGTATTCACCTTAATATCAAATGACTAGATAATATTGACAGACAATACTGATAGCAATCATCAAATATGGGTCCAATTCTAAAAGTAAAGCTTCAATAATAATAATAATAATCTTTATTCCTGAGCGTTTGAAATGCAAGTTTCAATAGCACATCATTTTCGGATGAGACTAAGCTGTTGGTTATGTAAGGCATGTCGTGGCGAAATTGTCGCACAGTCCAGTAAATGAGCTATAAAATATGGGAGCTCAAAAAATTGCCTAAAAATTCAAATTTGTTTTTCACTATACAGTAAATCAACAGTTTAATGTCTTATTAATCATGTCCCAAATGTATTAGTTCTGGAAGTGGTCAACAAATTGTTTATTTAATGTTATTTTGATAGTTCATTCTATTAAACAATGTATGCACAATTAACTTTAAAAGGCAAACTCAAAATCATATTTATCTTGACTCTAAGAATACTATACTTTCACTTTCCAATAACTTAGGCTTGAAATATCCAATTTGAATGAATGACCCTCTCATTTTAAATATCACATACTCAGGTATCTGAAAATATCAATAACTTGAATATCAATTTTTGCTACAACTAGCCATTTTGCCACAACATACCCCATGTGTGCCACCAGACTCTACACTCTTTGGAAAGCCTTGTGTCCTTGTGTACTGCCCGTGCCTACAGTAATTCCCCACCGAACGGAAGACTTTTGTCAAAGGCTTACACTAGGATATAAGGTAACAATTCTATAATTAGCCTAAAGCTATAACTTCCAACTTTCAAAAGCAGTTTCACCTAAATATGTTGAACCAGTTATAAAATGGTGGAATGCTTTATTATTTTCATTTATTGATCACAGGGGTGTTGTTTAATTACTGTAAAATAAATAAAGAATTACTGTATAAACAAAACACAAAGAAAAACACACTATATATATATATATATATATATATATATATATATATACTGTACTCTATACTTTTCTCTACAGTAATGCGAAAATAGCAGAACTTGAGGTCAATTTAAGGTCAAACAAACAAATGCAGGTTCATGATTCATAACACAAAAAATTAGAAAGTCGATCTATAAGCTATCATTGATTTCCCATTTATGTTTTGTGCGGTTGTATAGGTTGCCATCACTCGCATGGTTCTTTGTGAACTAAAAAATATGTTGCTTTCAATGTAAAGTAAGTTTGATGCAGCTTCACAACAAAATACACAAAGTGAACCATTCAAGCCTAAAATATAAAATTTTGATCAAGAAAAGACTGTGTTAATTATTTTACTAATTTGTAATACGATAATTAGTTTATTTCAGGTAATTTCTGTGGCCTACATTATTAAATCATGAATACCGGTAATCATAGGAAATCCAAACATCAATTGACACATGTATGCTTAAAGGTATTATATTTTTATAATTTCATAATACCTGTACATAAAAAAATATTGATGTTTAATTTAGAGAACAAAAATTATTTTTCATAAATTAAATGCCTTTTTATCTTAATATTATTTAGAGTGCATAAATTATATTTTAATATGTCTTATATAGTATTAGTATAGTAATCAATCAATCAATCAATTCACAAAAAAACATAATTTTAATAAGCCTCCTTTAGTGTTCATTAATGATAATTATTACAGGATGCATTTTTAATGTTAATGTATAATTGAATGTATTTTCAATGTACAATTGTATGTATTAACTCTGAACTTTTGCAGTACTTTGAATAATTTGATTTTATAACAATAATCTATAAGAATAATGTCTGCCATATTAGTCACACAACTTGTCAGACAAAAAATTATCAAGATCGTAAGGGGTCCATGTCAGATATTTTTTTCTATTTTCAATGGAGTGCAAAAACATAATCTTTCAATTTTCTTGACTGTCTTTTGGGAAGAGTAAATAATACAGCAGGCTACTTTATTGAAAGTTTTATATTAATATCAATTGTGACTTGTCTTTACCGTAATTATGTAAACACACTGTAACCGTCAATCGCTCTCCACCCCACCTCCTGGAAATGTTTTGAAGTCAATAAAAATATGCTGAAGTAGTTAGAAATCACCTCATACAACACTATTTGTGAAAAAGCTCCCCCACACTATTTGCGAAATAGCTCCCCCACACTTAACCATGGAGCCCTACCTCTCCTTCACGCCCACCCATCAGACTTCTTCCACCTCCACCACCACCCCTCCCCCCAACCATTTCAAGACCCAGACATGCCACTGGTATACAGTACCTTGTGCTCTGAATGATGGATGCTCCCTAAAGTCAATTATTAGTGTGAATACAATAATACAAATATTGGAAATTAATAATCAGATATTACCAATAAATGAATATGACTTGTTATTGTATTCACCTTAATATCAAATGACTAGATAATATTGACAGACAATACTGATAGCAATCATCAAATATGGGTCCAATTCTAAAAGTAAAGCTTTAATAATAATAATAATAATAATCTTTATTTATTCACGAGACTCTTTCACCAATGGGAGTTCTTACAAAAGGCTGTGAGGTCCATAAATACAATTGTATAAAACTTCCATTCAGTTACTTCTTATGTTCAAATTTAGACACTGAAATTCCTAAATTCTTTACTTTTTTTTATATTTGCTCTTGTCTTTTTGTTGGACAGTCGAAACATCTTATCAGAATGTTTCGGTTTTTCTATTTTCTTACAGTAAGTTTACTTTTCATGTTTAGGGTAACCTGGACTTTACATGGGTGGATCCAGTCTCCCTGGTAACATTTTTTATATTACTGTGCCCTATATTTTCGCACACTATTAATTTTCACTATAAAGCGGCGATCACGAAAATTAAGGATGCATGAAAATCGTGAAATTCTGAATGATAGTTTTGTTTTAGTTGATAAAGAGGCTTGTAGCTGCAGTAGGACTGCCTATGGTAGCTACAGCTGTAGTCTAAAATCGGGAAAGTAAGAGATTGCTCGCAAAATCGGAAGGAACCCACCAAAATCGGGAGCTCTATATACAGGCTAAAAACACATACGCAGTAGGTTTCCGCATCATGTTAAAAAAAGACTGGAAATTGTAAAATCACATAAAAAAACTAAACCCTTTTTTAGGCTTAATTTGGTCATCTCTATTCCCTCCTGCAGTTTCTTGTATTGTGCTAATTAATACGATGGATTTGAAATGAAAACAAACAAATAAACAAGCCTGTGTAACAATTTCCTAATTTTTTCGACAAAAAATTGTTAGATGCCTATGGTCATGATGTGATCATGATCATATTTAGCATGACACATTGTGATTGGAATTATTGGATGTAAACACCAAGGATAGCCCACGAAAGTCTAGAAGGCAATATTTCCATTGGGATCCTTCTGGTGGTGATTGGGCAGTACACTGGGAGACAATCCCCTACTCTTTTCCGAAGAGTGTACTGCGTTCTTTAAACGTGCACACGGTCCCTAAATATGCACACAGGACTAATGGCTTAAACGTGTTATCTGAAAGACGGTGCGCTATTTTAACTTGTATTTCAGCCTTCTAGCTGAAACACAAGGAGGCAGCGATGGGAATTGAACCGGGGACCTAGAGATCACCACGGTTCAGCGCACACACAGTGGCTACTACCAGATTAGCCGACTAAGCTAAGCTGCTCTCACATGTTTTTGTCAAATAACATTTAATAGTATGGATAGGACTTTGTAATGCTTTAACACTACCATTCCTGAGTTTACCTTTCTCTCTCATTTCGCAGTACACAGCTTGCAGGTAGCCTGTTGAATAAGTACAGTATTGCGCTGTACAGTATATTCGCTAAACAAATACGCATTTGACTAAGGAATCAGTGTTGGGTGTGTCAGTGCTCACTCCAACCAACCAAGTAATATTATTACCTATTTTGTTCTATTGTAAATTAGTCTTGCAGAAAGAACACATTTTCTTAAATGTAAAATAAACTATAAAAGTTGAATCCAACAGCAATGGTTACGCCAATGCAATATTGCGATAAACCTGTTCACAGGCTCATACAACAGTAGAATTCTAATAACAACCATTTTCAGTAAAATTAGAACTTGATAACTAATAAAATAATAACAAAAAAATAAAAAATGTAACAATAGCAACAACTAAAGTACAGTACAACAATAAAAATAACAGCAAATACTGTACAGTGTATCACTTGTTTTTAAATTTATACACTTTTTAAATAATAATCAAGAACTTACTTTTTTCTATCCACATTTCGTGGACAGTCGTTTGGGTCTACTCCAGGGAACTCATTTTCATAAATTTGAAGTAAATAGGGGTAAAATATCTGCATTGTCTGAAAAAAAAAAATAATAAAAATGTTTGAGAGAATAATGAAATAAATTATATATTTATTAATATAAAATTACTATACCATCTTTTGGAACATATTTGTGACAATTATGAATTTCAGTGAGCAGGTCCCATTCCAACTTTGAGTGCGATTATAGAGCATTATAAAAACATCATGATTTCAAAATTTTCCAATTTTAGGTTAAAAGTTGTTTTTTATTAAATGAAACACCATCCAAACCCGTCAGTATTGATTTCAAACTTGCGAACTACAACTGCTTTTTATAAACAAATACTGTTCTGTGATGAATAGAAGAATGCAATTCTACTGTACATCAAAGAGCTCTCATTACCTTTCCATTCACAAACTGCTATTCACTGAACATTACTTCAATCGAATTCTAATTTTCGTTTCATTCATGATAGCCACGCATACTTTGCAGGAAACAATAATTTGGAAAAAGATATTCAAGACTTAAAATATAATGGGCCAATTTAAGTGTCGGTAATTATGTATCATGTTTGTGTTCCTTCATACAGTATAGTTTATAGTGCATAATTTAACAGCTGTAATCTGAAAGAATTACTCAGAGCAGAGACCTGCTGACTCTTCACATGGTTATAAAAAAAATTTTAAATAATTTAATATTAATTTATATAACTGCACAAATTAAATTAAAAGCATGTTCAACTGCATGTTATAACAAAATAGACAAAAATACAATTTATGAACAAGATACAGAGAAATAAAATTATGGAAAGTTAAAATTCATCATACAGTACTGTACTGAAAGCTAATCATTTTGCATTACAATAAAATTTAAACAATAAAATCCAAATTCAAATTATTCATTGATAACAGTTTGAAGTAGCAATTGTCAATATACCAATATGAAACAGTATGTCTGACACCCGTATTCTTAAAACAAACTTTAGTTGAACTTCGAACTAGAACTTCATTTAGTGCTAGTTGCAACTTCAACTTGTACAGTATTCACAAACAACGTACAGTAGTCAAAGTTTTAACGACGAATAAATCAAGTCCCACCGAAGATATATCATCAAACCTGCGTATACAATCGTTTTTATTCGTTTTACTTTATCATGACGTTTTTAGTGCCACCGGGTAAATGGTTCGGCCTGCGGAGGTACAGTTATCATTTTAGTGGAGGTTCGCGTCATTTAGTCTAGTGCTAGTCGAAGCTTGTTTTAAGAACACGAAATGACATAATTTTTAAGTTTTAGCTTGAACTACGACTAAAGTTTGTTTTAAGAATACCAGGGTTATTTTATTCAGATTCCGCTATAGAACTACTGTACAACTGTATGCAGAAACGGCTTGGCACAGCGGGAACAGTTTTGATTTAAAACCTGAAGGCCATGGTTTATCCTTCAAGGTCATTTCGCTTTCTTCTCTCCACTCAAAAGTACAACATAAATGGGTACCTGGTGGGGTTGCCTGCTCCTGTTTCGATTACGGTAACTAACAAATAAACATGTGGACATTACACCCTAGGAGAAAGCAGTTGTATTTGAAACGGCACTAAAATAAACTGTAATGAATAAATATCTTGTTTATTAATTGAAATCCGGACCTTGAGGTGGGGAGACCAAATTGATCTTAATACAATTGTACAAGTATCTAATAAATTTGAATAAAAATATTTCCAACATAAGCTCAGAATATTTGTCAGATGAGCAACTCACACATCATACTGTAGCATAGTATTTTTCTAGGAAAATGCTGTGCCATATATTTGGGCATAAAGTGGGCTTACAAACATAAAATATCGTGGAACTACAGTAACTGTACCACTGTACCTTGGAATTATAATTAAATAAATGGCACATGATCAATGCTCTATACAGTAAGTCTGTAATTATCCCAATTATCAAACATTAACTATTAAAACAAACACAACAATCATTTGTGTGCTAGAAACTCCACCTGTTAAAAACACCAACTGGATATTAATTACTATAAGGAACTTTCACCTTTGAAAGTATGTGCCACTACTGCTACTTGAAGGTGAATGGTTACCAAGATGTACAGTTAGTGTATTTTTAAACTCTTTTACAAAGAATATACATCAACTGAAAATGAAATGTGAATTGTTATTTACATTTTAACCTTTAACCTTTAAAGATGGTGGCTGTGTGATGCTATACCTATACTGTACACATTTCAATTTGAATTCTTTAGTTTACATAATTAAAGTAGGCTAAATAATTAGCTTTCAATCTAAAATTAAGATGATCAATAGAATATTATTTTTGTTAATTCACAGATGTCTGCCAATGCCATTAAATAATAAAACTTCATTACATGAAAGAGGTAACTGTAAAGCCACATGCTCACCCGGAGGAATCCAAAGGCGAAAAAAATATCACTTTCATGGGAAATCCTAACGAACACGTGTCAACTAGAGCATACTCTACAATTACATTACTATAATCATATACTAATGTTTGTGCCGATTTACTGTCCAGATATGTGCACAGCTCTGGAAGAAATATATCGTAGCACCATTCTTTTAAATGTCTTTTGGATATTTTGAGTTCATATTTATGCCCATTAAAATATTGTAAAAAAAAAAAAATTTTACAATTTAACACAAGTCCACAAAATATTGGACGAGGACTTGTCACGCTACAAAAGCAACACATGTGAGAATTCATTATTCAAATTTCGTTAGTACAGTACAGTGAAAGAAGTAGCACAGTATAGGTACAGTAAGTGGAACATACCACTTACAGTAGTGATTGCTGCTGATACAGTACGTACAGTACAGTACGCGTCCTACTGTAAATAATGGAATAAAAATCAATACATGACCAATAAGGAATGTTTACATCCATCACATTTCAGCATGTATTTTATCCACTTTTTACTATTCTTTACCAGTATGCCTACAGTATCTTACCTGCTTTAACATTATAAACAAAATTAGTATTGGCTCATGTTGTCTTTATTTAAAGGTAATTTGACTTTTATTTAAAGGTCTTTCTAAAATTATAGCTAAAAATGTAGTATTCAATATTATGCGTTGATACTACTTGCAGCATTTAGTCAACTGGGCTTCACAAAATTATTATTTAAATGATTGGCCTACACCTGTGTCCTCCACCATTAACATGTTAAAGTGCTTTTTAATTTTAGCTGGTGAACAAATGTACAGATGTTAAGTAAATAGTAAGCAGCTTTTTTTCTTTAGAAGTGGGGTCATTTCTGAGAACAATTAAGGTTAATATTATTGTTGGCTTTACAGTAGTCTCTTGAAAGATGGGAGAATAACTAGACAGAAGACAGTTCCCCTAATTCATTTAAACTTATGTTATTTATACAGGAGTTCTCTTTCTGCACCCCCTCCTGCAAATATCTGGACCCACACCAGTACCTCACAGCCTCGCTAAAGGCCACCGAAGGCAGCCTTTTTGTGAGTAATAATAACAATAATATAATAATAATATTGAAAGCAATAACAATTAAATAAATATCAGACACAAGATGATCAAATTAGTTCAGGCTATAAATAATAATAGGATTTGCGTGACGATGCTACAATGGATTAACCCATACGTGACTGTACCTGCACAACGTACATTCAACCAAAGTGCATCCTAGTATCCACACGACGAGGATAACTTTAAGTACTTGCATGCGCAGATGGCTTCTTGCAAACAAAAAGATCTGTGTGTGACTGAAAATAACACTACAGTTGGCGAAAGTACGACCTTGGTTGAAACTGCCGACTCATTTATGTATCGAGATGCAGACTTCTTATTTACACCATTATTGTACGTCTTATATCCCTACCGCATCGCACAATCGAACTACTGTAGCTCCATAATAAATGCTTGCGGTATACCAGGTAGACTACTGTATCTCAAGGTGTACAGTACAGCAATCCTTCATTAATTTATTATCAACTGTTCTGCTGTGGCACAACACCACATACTGTACACTATCTGCATGGTGTACAGCAGTATTTTAAAGCAACTTGTGGTTTCATTTGAACTGCGCATGCCCATATCCAAGGTCAACTGACATAAAAATATGTTGAGTGTTTGTTTGATTGACCCTGATACAGACTTATTGCTACTGTACAGTACTTCACTATGCAAAACATTACACAAGATTTCTCCTGCGCTTTTGCATAGATTAAAAAATTGGCATTTAATCAATTTAAGGATTTTCAAAAATAAAATGAGGCTTGCCATCCCAAAACCAGGAAAAGTGACTAAAAAAATTAAAATTGACTTTTTATATATTCTTTAACAGTATTCTCTACTAAGCTTTAAAATGATGGGTCATTTTACTGGAATCGACAAGTAGAGTACTATTGCCAAAGTTATGCTGTACGAAAGTACTGTATGGGCGTACAATACTGCCACATTTGCTATACTCAGTTCAACAATTGACATGTCGACAAGGACGCGAAGCCCCGCCCACAAAGTCACGAAAACCTATAGACAATGGCGGCTAGACTTACCGAGTTGGCAAAGATTTTCTTTGCTATCAACCTTCTTTAAGAAAGAAAATTCAGGGTAGGCGGTATGCAAATGAATCATATATTCATAGTGTTAATCTATTTCATGGAACATGGCGGGGAAATTGTTGTAAAAGCCTCTGTATTTCACTCCCAAAGAAAGAGGGAAAAGCCGCATTCAGTCAACCTTGTTGTCGGCAAAGACCAAGTCACTGATGCGCACTGCTCATGTAAATCTGGGTATCTACAGGTACAGTATAACCAAGCATAGACATCTAGGCCTAGGCTCACGTATGTTTTGCGTTTAAACCAGCTGTCTAAGAAAATTAAAATGTCCGAGAAAAAGTTTTTGATCACGTGACTAAATGACACTCGCTGATTAGTCGGTTTATCTGTCAATCAAATCTCGTTGAGATGTTAATTAACGACAGTACACTCGTTTTGGGATGGCAAGCCTCAGACAGTCTGTAGATCAGTGAAAACATTATCATGTTCATTGAAAGATTTAACATTTTTCGATCCTTATAATGAGATATTCAAGGTTTTATTAATTCAATTATTAAGGTTTATCTTCATTTTATGACACATGGTATTAATCTTGATTTACAGAGCATGATGACAGACTAAATAAAATTATACAATCACATACACTGTGTAGTGATCCATACTGAGGGTGACAAGACTACAGTACGCGACAGAGCAACGTGTCGCTTAGCATAAAAATAAAATCAATTTCTATTTCCCAAAAACTGTCAAGCAACAAAAAAAATATCCTGCCCAACCAGAAATTCTGGTTATTCTTCACTAATCATGCAATAAAACAAACCAGCAATGTTGGCGCGTCACAATCGTTGCTTATTGCAATTTAACATTTGTCCTAAGTACCTGTAGTTGAATATGCTGCGTAATGGAGAGTACTGTGTGAAAAATTATTCTGTAACAGCCATGTGCCACTGTGTGTGTAAATTAACCTTATTAGACAAATTTGACAATACTAGTAAACTTTGAAATACAAACAATGTTATTGGAAATTTGATTGCAATAATACAAAAGGGACTTATTACTGTATTAACATATTATTTCACAAAGCACTTTATAAACACAATTCAGAAGACCACTGTTTACAGTCTGTATTTCTCAGGATAATACTGTAAAAAGAATTTACGATTTTGATACTTCCTTGTGTACTTTTAAAGACCTTTGTGGTAAAACCAGATATCTGCATATTACAAATTTAATTAAAACACTGAATTGCCATAAAATCAATTGTTATTAACTTCGAAATAGATGGTATTTCAGTAATTGTCAAACTATTAATTGAAAGCCTACATATAAAATTTTAGGCAGTGGCTATATGTGAGGTCTCACTACAAAATGAGTCTCATCATTAGAAAATCAAAAAATGAGTTAATACATTTTGGTAGATCACATTATAAGCTTTAATTTGAATGGCCTCCTTAGGATAAATAGATCCAGAGATGTTAGTATTTAAAGTTTACTGTAGGTGTATGAGAACCAGGTTTTGAGAAAATCGGCCTCAAAGATAAACTAACCTGTACAAATAATAGGACTAGAATTACAGAATATGCGAAGAGAACACTGTTTTAGTAAGAAAATTCACTAATAAAAAGTACACAATCATAAAATATAAGTGTCAAGTTATTCAAAAACATAAAATCAAAATTTTGTAAAAATGTTGCCTTTGACCTATTTTGGTGAATATCTCAATATGATTTCACCAACGATGTGTCTCATTTCGTGGTGAGACATCACATATGTTACACCAGCCTTAAACCAATTTTTTCTGATTTTATTGTTCTAACCTAGAAAAACATCCAATCAGAATTAAGATTTTGGTTCAACCTTAAATTTTATTGTTAAGGTTTATTGTCCATCAAGTCGAATGGCCAAGAGGGTTAAGGCAGTACAGGGAGCGCCACAACGTATAGTACAACCATAATATCGGCACTGGTATGAATGGCACGCTTGCCTACAGCATGGTTCTGGTGGTAGAACAAGTTTTCTCGGATAAAAACTATAAACTGTACTGTAGGCCCAGTTTACAAATTTGGCTCATGTGCATTTCAAAGAACATACAGTAAACTGTAGTACATTTTTGAGATGAGTATTCTATACTGTAGGGGTCACCTTGGTGTAATGAGGTCCATACTGTACCCACTGTTGTGGAAAGTCAAAAGTAGCTGGTACTGTATTGGTAAATACTGGTTAGGCCAGACAGGAAGTAGTGACCCTCAAGGTAGAAGATGTTACTGTTTGAATTAGTTCATACCTCCAGCACTTTGAGACTTCACTATAAATAAAGTGCCATACACAGAGATCCATTTAACAATACATTTTACATCACATCACTACAGGCCCTGTATTATCATTCTCACATAAATTATTGATGAGATTAAAAGAAAATAAACTACTTACCTGACAAAAATCAATTTGTTTAATCAATGCATTGATATCTTCGGAATAAAAATCATGGCTGAAGATTAGTAGTGTTTCACTTATATCCTTCGCTTCTCGAAAAGAATCAATCAGAAAGCGTAAATATTCTAAACGTTTATGAACCATTACAACTAAAACAGGGGCATTTGCAGGCCTCGTTGGAAATCTTCCTAGATTGCGTATTTCCTGCTTACGATTGACTTCTAAAATAGTCTGTTTCAATGTATGTTTGGAATTGTTTTTAAGAGCATCTTGTTCTGAATTAATTAAAGAGTTATTTGTTTTTTGAACAACATTTAAAATCTCTTGATTTTTATCTAAGGAAAGTTTATTTGGAATTGAATTGTTTACATGCTCTGGTAGTAGAATGTTTCTTGCTACAGTTCGAATGTTTTGTTCATTTGGTATAGGTTGTCCATTATGTTTAACATTGTCTGAGCGTCTTTCTTTGTAAAATTTGCTATTGTCTTCCCCAATTCCCGCTGGCCGAGAAGTAGAAGAAATATACAGAAAACATAACACAATTCCTAGAAATATCAAGACTGTTTTCATGATATACCGTCTCCGTCGCATTACAGCCATCTCAACTGAATTCCCAAGGATAGTACGTACCTGTGAACATTTAATCAAAAAATGTATTTAAATCCTAAAGTAAAGTATCTTATCGGAAACAACAATCAGAACAGCATTTATTTTTTCCTTTACTTTCATAATAAATAGAACAAAATATAAACAAGGAACTACTGTAGGGACAAAAGTATAAAGTACAGTAGAAGTTTTGATGAATTGATAAATAAAAAGATATTGTATTGTAAAAATCCATAAACTAGTAGTGATGTTGATAACCAATGAGAGAGATACCTACTGTACCTGATTAAACTGACTAAATGTCTGTCTCTCACAAAATAGTGCACCCCACGAATAAATAGAACAGTCGGTTTTCGAAACTAAGTTCAAACAGTTGAAGCACTCATAGAGTGCAGAGTACTATGTTACACAATAAAACTAAGACTGTAAACCAGGAATACCTTTCAGTATGCCAATCAAATAATTAATTAACATTTTGAACATTTATTAGAATCTCCATGGCCTACTAAATTATTCTATTGAATACATTATTCAAGATGATAGATGGCCTGATACTACAGTAAGTTACAATTGGTTTCAACCTAATTTGAACAAGGATTATCTTGTAAATTTATCACTTGGTATCTCATGGTATTATGCAAGTGTACTGTACAAATAAGAAGCCTGATAATGCTAGCCACTAAGCTCGGCTTACGCTACCTTATGCCCTACTGTAGTTCAGTAACCCTATCCAGGTACCAGTAACAAACTACAGTATAGTTGGACCGTTGTGTACATACAGTGATATTCTCCGTCTGAGGAGGTGTAACTAATCCAGAACAATGATGCTGCGAGTTATGGATTAATCCCCTACCTTTACCTTTACAATCATTAATCTTAAAATTACAGAATTTCCAAACAATTTTAGGGTATAATCATCCATACATTTTATAAAGATTTGCAAGATAATACAACGTGGGCCGACAATAGGTTTAAGGTGTAAAAAGTGGATGCTTCTGCAAGAAACTTTCAAACAGTACTGTACAGTAATATGAGCGAGAGGTGGCAGGTGTACCAACTGTAAAGTTTTTAATTGCGCAGAGGATATCTAAAAAATATGCCCAAATTTCGCTAGGAAAATAGGTGTGTGGAATCGTAATTGTTGCATAGTTATATATTAAGATTTGTTAAAAGCCTAATTTTCGGCAAAATCTGCCCTTATTTTCCTAAATGCGTGAAGGAATTTTTAGGCCAAATTTTTGCGCGGACGAAATATATTCCCAGGCTTTATTACATGTACTAATTCAGTCTGGCAGATGTATATTATTAGTATCCGTCAACGACAATAGGCCTACTGTAAGCGTACAGTAGGCCAGGAAGGGAGGCCCTACTACTGTACTCAAGGCCTAGAGTACAGTACAGTAGTAGAGTAGGCTAGGGTCAGACTAGGCCTACCTTCCCAGCTCAGGGCTGGCCAAGCTAAACTAGTAGGCTAGACCTATCTAGGCTGTAAAACTAAGCTTCCTTATTATATTAATGGTAGACGATTGGAATAGTCTACCACTGTCCTTAATCAATTTAAGAGGATCCTGGAGAATACATGGTGTGTGCATCAAAACCGTTTCTATCTAGGCCTAGGCTAGGCCCTATCCGTAATTCGTCCAGGAACCAGAATCTTGGGTTGAAGGAAACATGATATTTTTTAAGCTCCAAATCCAAAGTAGGCCTAAACCAAGTAAGTAAGTATACCTACCCTAAAAAAGGTAGGCCTTGTTGCTCGGCTGGTCTCTAGAAATTAGGCTAAGGGTCTAGGCTCTAAGCTAATAAGACATTACCTAGGCCCACCCGACCCTAGTGAGGCCTGACGGCCTAGGCCCAGCCTAGCTAGCCTAACTAGGCCTAGGCCTAGGCCTAGAGTAGAAAACAGGGCGAGAAGAGCGGCCTTTCATTTCGAAAAAAAAATAGATGACATTATCACAATTAAATGAAAATTATAAAAACACTCACAATCCAAATATTCCATAAGTCAGAATTCCAGTAATATAAACCTGTTAACATGAAGAAGAAGAACGTATAGGTATTTCCGTCCCACTCCTTATCCTGAACCACTCTCACCCACACCAAGTCCACGAATGCTTTCGTGTTGCTTAAATTTGCTGAAATTTACCACCACCCGCTTTCTGTGGACGATCGACGACAACGACGAGAACGGCGCATCGTCCATGAATTGTTGCCAGTAGTTCAAGAATATTTTCCCTAATTTGAGAACGATCAGAATCGAAATTTCTCATTAGCAAGAAAGTGAAAACTATGTGACATGCACATTTTTACTGTCTATATATATTTTTAAGAGGCTATTTCTCGCTCTTGGTTCTTGCTCTAGCCTAGAAGCGTCTGAAGACTTGCAACCTTTCGCTGATAGGGGTACATCAACAGAGCGCAGAGCATAGTGACCAGACCTAGCATAATTAATTATGCTTTTTGGCATAATTTAGACTCGTTTGGCATCTAGCATATGTGCTGGCATAATTTTGGAAAATTTTAGCATAATTTAGCATAATTTTGTCCTAAGAAGAAAAATATCCCAAACTGGTCTCACAAGAAAAACAAATTGGTCTTAAATTGAAATCCAACAAATTTGATTACCAGATTAATAAAATTTGTTTCATCCAAAAATCCTTTTCAAACAAAAAATAAATAAATAAAAGCTAAAATGCCGACCCTTAATTTCGTCAAATTTGGGTCGGCTGAAACAACAGCTAGATAACCTGGCGGTCATGGGTTCAATTCCCACACGAAACATTTTTTTTAATCATTTTATTATTGGCTAGTATTTGGGGACGTACTGAGTATTTGGTACGATAACACGACAGGTAGGGGAAATAATCACTCCTATGATATTTCCTGAGGCAAACTCACATCTTAATAGCAATTGTAGTGGTTTTCATCTCGCTTGATAACCTGGAGGTCGTGAGTTCGATTCCCACCCTATTTTTTTTATTTAAATTGTATTAATGGCTAGTATTTGGGGACGTACTGGGTATTCGGTACGATAACATGACAGGGGGGAAAATAATCACTCCTATGATATTTCCTGAGGCAAACTCACTAATAGCATTTGTAGTGGTTTTTATTTGGCTAGATAACCTGGAGTCATGGGTTTGATTACCACCCGAACCATTTTTTTAAAATTTAAATTTTATTAATGGCTACAGGAAGCCCACTCTTCATATTATAAAAACTTGGTCATAATACAACTTATTCTTGAAGGAAGCAGAATAATGCAATTATTTCAACAACTGACCAAAACCAAACATGATAGGTGTGATTTTACTTTTCACTAGGAAATTATTTAAATATGCATAATGTTTTTTTTTTGTGATTTTAAAATAACAAAATATAATAAAATTTCTCACCCTAAACTTCTCATGGCGAACGGTGCGAAGGTCTGAATCCACGTCTGTATGTATTGATTGAAAGCGACCATAGAAACATTATTTTTCGTTCATAGGTCTAATCTTGGATTTTTGTCAATGTCAAAAGGCAAAATAGTAAAATAACAACAATGCTATGAATAACAAGCTTTCTCTTAAATAAACCTGCCTGTTTTGAATTCAAAGTTTTTTATTGTTTTGCTACATCATAGCTCTGATGTTAGATTTAAAAAAAAACATAATTATTTTTATTTAAAAAATGTTTTTTTTTAAACTGTGTATTAGTTTACTACGGTACTACAGAACATCTTTAAAATTGGTGTATACAATGGAAAAATAGCAAGTTTTTTCACGGGAGCCCTCGGCAGCACGCTGGCCCCAACTTCATTGCTCGCTTTGCTCGCGAGCACGGAGGTTGGGGGCCGGTTGGCCGCCGAGAAAACAAAAGTTAATAGAAATATACTTTCATTCGTTTAGTGTTCATGTGAATGTCTGATAGGCCTAGGTTGTTTTGCTTTGAAGCAATGCTAAAAAAAAATTTAAAAAAAAGCACAGTGTCAATGGCAAGATATACACACGTACGACTGAGCTGAGCGACTCCGAGTTAGTAGTGGTTACGTAACGTTTGTCACGTACTGTATAATGCGCTATAGAAATGGAAGAACATATTGTAATGGAAATGTATCTCTCTTTAAAAGGGCCTACATTACAATCAGTGTAAAAGTGTAAGATATAGGCTGCAGTGGATTTAAACAATGTGCTAATGGTAATGTTCAAAATAAGAGTCAATGAAAGTAAGTATAAATGTTGTAAAAATGGAGTCAAATTTTTTTTTTTTTCACTTAGGCTGACCTTCGCCTGGGCGAACTGGATGAAGGTCTGGATCCGCGCCTGAAAAAGTAATAGAAATAGTAATATTTATATTAATCTATATTATAATTAATATCGCTTATTTCAAAGCCTAAAATCACAGTGATGTGCGTCAGATAACCGGGGATTCGAAACTTACCCGGCGGTCTGAAAAACTGTCACAACATGGATCATTAAAGTTTTTAGCTCACGAAGTGAATTTAATTCTTTTGTGTTAAAATTGCTTTTGATATGTGTACCAATGATGAGGATGATGATTCTACTAAAATATAATAATAATAATAAATAATAATAATAATAATAATAATATTAATAATAATAATAGTAATATTAATAGTAATCTATATTATAATTATGCTTATTTCAAAGCCTAAAATCAAAGTGATGTAAACCATTGCGTCAGATAACGTCGGGGATACGAAGCATACCTGTCTCAAAAACTATAACAACATAGATCATCAAAGCCTCCAGCTCACGAAGTGAATTTAATTCCATATTTCAGTTTTAATTGAAAAATAAAGACATAACTGTCGTTATTTCCCGAAGCTTTAGCTGATTTTCAGCACATTACATTTCAGTGTCACGAATTGATTCCTTTGGTTTGACCAAGGAGGGTTTGACCCACTGTAAGGCCATGTAAAAAATAATTTTTTCCCTTCCTATTATAAAAACAATTGCCCAACCAATTATTTTTTTTGGTCAAAACTCACGAAATTATCGTCTTTCCGCCTATAATCCAACTTCAGTTAGGCCTATGTTTTTTGTCTTTCATTTGTTTGTTCGTACAGAGTGTTGTTAATGTGTATAAATTCCACCTGATCAAACACTACACTGGAAGATCCGTCAAGTATAAATGCAGCCTTCCTCTTTAATGGGGGATTTGAATACTTGGCAAGTATCAAGGAGATGGTTTCATTACAGATTTTAAATAAAATAGAAAAAAAACTCCCCGACGAGAGTAAAATGGCGTGGTCAAGCGTCGAGTAAAATGTTTCGAAAGTGATCCAGGGAAAAATATGACAATGGGGTTTCAGAGGCGCGCTTATTTAATCGATTTTATAGATAGATAGTCTACTTATATGAGAAAATACATTTTTTTTCTCCCCGACGAATTGTGGTTTTTCTTCTCTTTTGGGGTGGGGGAAGCTGGCGGTAAGAACATTTTCTGGGGGAAATTCCCATTGCCCTTTCCCATACCCGTAGCGCCGCGACTGTGTAATAAAAATGGTATTATATAGTATTACATGACGCCTACTGCACATAAGGTACAGATGAAATTTGTTGTTTTTCTATTTGAGAAAAAAAATCTCAGTTCGACACATGCCTGCACCTAAATTTTTTCTTATTTTGTTCATAACTTTTAAGCAATTTCATCCTCAGTGTTCTTATGAAATGTGTTCTTATAAAAAAAGTGTACCCTTTCATATTTCAACACAAATATGACTATTAAAGTGAGAGTGCGGCTCCTCCCCCTCCCCCTACCGCCCCAGAAAAAGTTCCACTGGTGTAGGCCAGCCTAGGCCTGCCTAGTACTGCAATGGAAAATTTGCATAGGCAGTTAAATAGTTAACTACGAATTTCTTTACTGCGCAGGCTTATGGCTATGGCGAGACAGTGATTCAGTTCACTTTTTGGCAATTCTGTCCGGCCAACTGAGTATTCTCTTTGCTCTCTGTAATCTTGTGCTTATGTTTTTCAATAATAATAATAATAATAATAATAATAATAATAATAATAATAATAATAATTATTATTATTATTATTATTATTATTATTATTATTATTATTATATTAATAATAATAATAATAATAATAATAATAATAATAATAATAATAATAATAATAAGAGCAATCAGTAGAGAGCATATCTCCGCCCACCGCAAAAAACTTCCTATAAAATAAACCTCCCAAAAAATGTTCCTAATTTATTTCAACCACTACCACTCTTCAAAAACGCACAATAACTTGCCAATCTTTACTTTAATAAAGATACACTAACACGAAAGTTTTACTAGATGAGTTGATTAGTTTTTGAGATATCTGATCTGCGACGTTTTGCTTTGTAGGGTCCATATCTATCCACACCAAAGTATAATCACTTCATTTTTCGAACGCCTTCAATTATATCAATTGTACACCTGCCAATTCCTTACATGTTCTGATTTAACATACTAGCAGATTTTACTTTTACAAACAAAATGCAAGAAATGTATTGGTGTTGAAATGGAAATAGAAATGGAGATTTGATTTTTAGCGTCCCCTGTTAAAATGTAAAGATTCATTACATATTCCTAATAAGTTTCGAAAAAAGTGAATTTGGTACATAAAAAACGCTGTACACCTTTACTGTAATTGCAATAAATTAAATATCCATCATTATTAGGCCTATACTTGTTTCAGCCGATGGATAATACGGTAAACGTATTTTTAAAAGGACCTCATATTCACACTACGTCGGATCGTGACCACTTCTTTATTAAAACACCAACTATTCTGAAAAGCGTCATTGGCAACCGACCATTGATCCAATCAAGAGATATTTAGGTCTGGGTCATAATGGCCCTCACATGCACCACCGTATTTGAATCGTACTAACACTTCACAATTTCTTCCTTGTAACTTGGTTAAACCTTTCACGAAAGTTTCTATCATATCATTTGATTATTTTTTTAAATACCTGGTCTGGGACGTTTTCCTTTGAGTGGTTGTCATACGCAAACCATACGCCGGTTGGTCACCAACATTTAATCACTTCATCCTTGGGTTATACCTAACAAAGCCTGTAACTGGCATTTAAACCAGTGCAGCTGCTTTTGAGATATTTTGTACACACGAAACACGACAGGACCTCAAAAATGTTAATGATCCTCAAGTTCATTTGGATCGTTGACCAGTGCTTGATAACTTGTTTAAACTTTCACGAAAGTTTCATTCATGTCAGTTGATTACTAGGTTTGGAGATATCTTGTCTAGGACAAATTCCTTTAAATGGTCCTCACATCCACACCCTACTCCGGACATTCACCAAAATTGAATCACCTCATCCTTGGGTCATACTTAACAATCCGTGTAACTCTAATTTACATTGGTGCAGCCGTTTTTGAACTATTTTGTACACAAGGAAAAAAAACTGAAACAACAAAGCGTTACACACACACACACACACACACACAAACATCACTAAACGAAAACGAAGATAAATAATAATAATAATAATATTAATAATAATAATAATATTAATAATGTTTATTTAATTTTGAATTAAGTAGAACAACGTGTCGGGATTCAATATTTCGACATTAATTAAAAGGTTAAAGGTTATTCATTTATATAATTATGTCATCATCAGGAATGAAAAATTATCATTTTCCGAAAGCATATATGCACAAGTACCAAAAGTGTTTGACCAATCAAAACATTACCTCTAGTAGGTGACATAGCTATGAATAAACTTAAGATCAAAGCATTCTTACCCTACTGATGATACCAAAGCTACCTACAAAAACAAAGAAAGCTCCTTTGAAGCTTTTAGCCCATTGTTAAGCAATGGGTGTAGCCTACGTATAGCAAACGTATATTGAAATATTTGAATAATTGAAATAGAAATTAATTGAAAATGAAAATTGAATTTTGAAATTTGAGCAATAAACCAGAATTTTCTCCCCAGATCATTGGAGTGGATATCGGTAAGACCTACTAAATGTGTTACTTCGTATAAACCAATCTTGTCCAATTTTTACCCTTAACCATAGGGATTTCTTTTTCTTCGGTTTTCGTGCACTTTCATAGGATTCTAATTCATTCATTAGCATTGTATCATGAAACAATATTGGGAACATATAACACTATTGTTGTTTTAATGACATTTCTGCTGATTTCATATTATAAATGAATTGTATTTGCATTGCAAATTATTGATATAAATTAGTTCTAATTCTGCTGTAACTAATTATGCCAATAAAAATAAAATTATAAAGAATTGGATGTCATCATTATATGAAAACATACCAAAAACACTTATTAAGGGGACAATTTCAAGTTTTCGTTTAATGTCCCCTGAATAGGGGTACACCTCTTCAGGGGACACCCCTGAATAGGGGTACCCCTCTTCAGGGGACACCCTTATTAAGGAGACACTTTTTTTGGTCCCGAAAGTGCCCACTTAATAGTGGTTCTACTGTATGTGTTCAGTTATCCGCTAAAGCATTGTATTACAATCGTTTTCATCTGATTCTGAATAAATATTTTCTGACGATCCATTTCTATCTGTATTCAAAAGGAACAACTTAGACGAGGGCGCTCTTATTCGTTTTTCTCTGCTATAAATAATAAAAGCAGCTAAAAGTAATAATAGAACCACGACTCCAACGCTGACACCAATAGACAGGCTACTATTGCTTGAGATGTCTGAGTTGCTATTACTAGAAATGCTTGCAGCCGTTGGTTCACTTGCCGTGCTTTGCAGTTCCTGTTAAGAAAGTATACGATGTTTCAGATTTTTCAATTTTAATAACATGGATAATATGGAGGTTTATGATTTTCATTGTTTATTTATTTATTTTATTTTTTTATTTTGTTTTTCTTTATTCAACAATACAAAGATTACAAAAGATATTTGACAGAAACAAAAAAACACATTGCAAAAAACAATGAAAAAAAAGCGTTTCTCTCAATAAAATTTCAGTACACAGGAGCCATTTTTATACATTATACAACTACTGTAGTTCTTAAACATTCTACAGGAAATTAATAAAAGCAAAAAGAAAATTAGTTTGAGTTTCAATTTTATATGTTTCTTTTATATTTTGTTATTTACATTAATTTTATCAATTTTTATATAGCCTAATTTCCCTTTCCTTTTCCTCTCCCTTATACCTTGACTTTTTAGTTCTTTTTTTTATTTGGTATTTTATTTGTTACATTTCATTTCGTATCCTTTATAAATCCCGAAAACTAAAAATAGACATATGAAACGTACTCCTCATACAATCATACAATATATATATATA
>NW_022755542.1:2522877-2549750 GCF_011630105.1 Anneissia japonica
TGATTAACATCAATCATTTCTCCGGGCAGGGTTGCATTCCTAGATTCAAATAAAGTTTCTCGGTGAAGCTCATCCTTCTCTGAGGACCAAATTACATCGAACGAGACGTTTTGATGGTCGGGATACTCGAACACACACAGCAGATAAAACCCACTAGACGTCTCCTCTAAATACAACTGCGGTTGCTTATCCATTTTCGGAGGCGGGGCTTTTAAACACAAATTATAATTATTACAATACATTACAATACTGTATGCTTTCAGGGGTGGATCCCTAATTTTTGAAACTGGAAGGGGGTGGGAACAACATTTTCAGAATAGATAAGTGAGTAGCCCTTATTCCAATACATAACATTGAAATTTTAAAATTTTGTTGCAAAATAGGCGGCCCTACAGGGTCTGGGCCTGGCTTTATACCTTCCCAATTTATGCGTTTTACATAATACTTGTTTAGAAATCCTACCACATAATACTGATTTTGTTAAAGTAATAGTTGAGGATGGTTAGGAACTACATTTTATCGTTTTGTCGTTTTAAGTATAATTACATTCTGGACACAATTTGCTAAAGTGACACATAAAGTAACATTACCAACACACTTCGGAGTGTATCCATTCACAGAAGTTGTTCCCGATGGGCAAGGTGATTCCTTCCCTAAATCAAGATAAAATAATAGTATAGGTTATATTTAATTAAATTATTATTATTTGGTAATTTATTTTCCTTCTTTATACTGGGTGTCCTGTTCAGTAGATATCTGCTGACTGTTTCCAACATGGCCTAGTTTTGCTTTAATTAGTCGTGAGAAGAAATGTAGAAGTCCTGCTGCCGGGCCTGCTGTCAAAGGAATTGAACCCAATACCCTGGTATAAGAAGGCAAGCATTTTAACAACCAAGCTATTCAACTCAACTGTTCTTAGTTAACCTTTCTCCAACGTTAGGTATATTGAGCTATATGCAAAAACAAATATCGGAAAAAACAGTAGACAAAAAAAGTCTTGCAAAGACTACTGGCTATACATAATAAAGTATTATTTATTGATTATGTCAATAAAATCATGTATCTTAAAGATAAAAAATCAATTTAAAGAAAGTACCGTAATTTGTTTAAAAAAAAATTGTTGAAAAAAAATCAACTACTGATTCAGGAAGCAATTTAAGGTCAGCCGAACATCGAACATAATTTATTGCATACTGCATATGCCTATCTGTTCTTTTACTAAATTATGAAAATTCCATGTAAATTGATGGTTTCTCAGTAAAGATAATGATTAACATTTAATTATTTATTAATTTAGATAAATTGTAGAAAGTCATTTAACTGAATAATGAATTTATATGGTAATTGAAATGTCAGATTTTTGTTTACCAGATTTACTTACCAATACAATACCCCTCTTCACAAGTACGAGTAGCATGAAATTGGTAAACAAAGAAATCGGAACATTTTCTAATTGTAACGATTGTCTTGTGTTCGCAACACTTTGTGACTCCGTCTTTGCTGGCACTTACACATGCTTGACGTTCTACATTCTGCCCAGGTGTAGTTGGATGTTTACCTATAATAATAATAATAATAATAATAATAATAATAATAATAATAATAATAATAATAATAAGCATAAAATCTGTCTGCGTAATGGAAAACATAATTGTGTGCGAGAGGGACAGTATTACCATAGAAAGTACAGAATGTGCGTTTCGACGGTACCCAATATCCCGATATAAGTTAGGATAACATCTGGATTTGAACTCAAGACCTTGCGACTCCCACTTGACTTTCTCGAAACTGAATGAACACCGTATACTATCCAAATGGTGTAAAGGTTTTCTATATTTTTGGTTGTGGCACACGTATATAGGACTGAAAGAGTATATTCAATGAATTAGTGAAGATCAAACTATTGTCAAGTGGTAAGCCCATAACATTAATTTGTATTTGAAACATAATACTGGGACTAACCATTTAACCACATCGGAAACTTGACGCCACATGTGTTGACAGTAGCACAACTTTCAGTCATCTGGTCGCCACCTGCACTTCTGAACCGATACCAAGTTTCAGAGTTCAAACCTGTGTCACATGAACTGTTGAATATCTCTGAGTTACCGACACTTCTCCAAGGATTATTCAAAAGAGAATGATAAATACACGGATCACCAGCTGAACAAGAGATCAAAATAAAAACCGTATACCAACATTTACTTCTAGTTTTATGATTTGTCCACATGATAACGTACATCAATTAATTAAACGTTTATTTTGTAGATAAAGGCTATGTTCACATATGACAGCTAACCGTTAGCAGGATCCGGATCCTGCTAACCGTTAGCTGCCGTGCATTCGTACGAGAAAATCCCGATCCGGATGCCAAGAAGATGAAGATCGAATCACTGGCCAATAGGAAACTGGAAATTGTAAACGCGTACGTGTGATTGGTTGATGATAGAAACGCGCTCAACTTGCTAACCGATAGCGCTCGCTAACCGTTAGCGTATTCAGATCCTAACGGTTAGCGCTGACCGATCGGGCGTTCTCACACGTGTGCTAACCGTTAGCACTAACGCTTAGCTACCGATCCGGATAATAAGCCTCTCGTGTGAACCTGACCACTATATAAGTTAAATTGATTTAATACGAATCCTAAATTCAATTTCTTACAAATTCTCTATTCTAATTGCTGTTGTTGTACAAATACCAAGCTTTACATATATGCTGTCTTTACATGCATAATACGCATGGCTATGATTTCAGCTCTATGAAAGATAAATTAAGATTCTAAATAAAAGGTTGTGAACTATTGCTTACTTACTTGTAGATTTACAACATGATATTGGTGAGAATGGGAAAGGACATAGACAATGGCCATGCATAGGTGTTCCTTTATTATAACAAAGGGATTCACAGTCTTCAATGTCAGTTGGAGAATCAGTGCATGTTCCTCCACATACAGGCTGCTTCTCCATAATCCGTATTCGTTGTCTTTGACGAGTACTTCCACATTTTGGTTGGCAGGATGACCAATCTCCCCAAGGTCCCCAAGTGCAATTAATCGAAATACATGTTTCACAGCATGCCCCAGTGTATGGAGTCGGGCACTGACAGGTACTTGCCGAAATAGGTTTTCCGCCATTGAAACAAACTGATTCGCACGGTCGGGTAGACGTATTATTTCCTACACATTGTCCCCCACAGTAATTTGGTATTTTTACAAATCTTGCCCTGGACTGAAGCCTATTATCTCCACAAACAGGTAAACAACTGGACCAAGAGCTCCATTCTGTCCACATACAGTCTACTGCTTCACAAGACTCACAGCAATCTCCTGTGTAAGGAGTGTGGCATTGACATCCGTCGTCTTCAGCCACACCGCCATGGTAACACAATGATGAGCATGATTCCTGTTCAACTAAACTAGCTTCACAATCCAATCCACCACATTCAGCTTCACGATCTACTGATCGCGTCCTTGTTCTAGTTCTATTGACACCACAGTCTGGAGAGCACCCTGACCATTGGTTCCATGCTGTCAATTCACAATCTGTGGGAATGCATTTCTCACAGCATTGTCCAGAATATGGCTCTTGGCATGAACAGTAACCATTCATAGGTGTACCATTATGCTCACATGTATCGTTACAGATCATACTGTCTTTATCTGAACCAGGACAGAGTCCATCACACGTAGCATGAGCTAAAATTGTTCTGATTCGTGTCTTTTGTCGATTCGTGCCGCATAAAGGGTGACAAGATGACCATTCCTGCCACTCCTCCCAATGACAATCACTGGGCTGACACGATCCACAACATTCACCTCTAAACCATGGACGGCAATCGCAGGTACTATTTGTTGGTGTACCCCCATTAAAACAAACTGGTGAACATGTTTGATTCTGAGTTGTTTCTCCAGAACATCCTAACCCACCACACCATTCTGGAGTGAGTATAGTTCTTGTTCGCGTCTGTATTCTCTTAGGTCCACATTCTGGTTCACAACTTGACCAAGCACTCCAATCAGACCAGACACAGTCAATAGCTACACATAATTCACAACAATCTCCTGTATACGAAGGTATGCAATTGCAAACATTTCCAACTGGTGTTCCTCCATGAGAGCATATTGGAGGACATGAAGCTATTTCTGATGGTTGTGGTCCACATTTCGCTCCACCACATTGTGAATTTCGTGCAATGAACATTGTTCTAGATCTATTTCTTACAGCCCCACATTCGGGATTACAAGCAGACCAATATCCCCATGAACTCCATTTGCAATCCATGAGAGTACAGTTTTCACAACAATTTCCTGAAAATGGACTTGCACATGAGCAGTATCCATCCATTGGACTCCCGTTATTTTGACAAAGCATGTCACAAGTCTCTGATTCTTCTGGAAGACCAGAACAGGTACCCCCACATCTTGACTGGCCCTCTAAGATTCGTTGACGAGTCCTATGCCTATTGTTTCCACAGGCTGGTTCACAAGTTGACCACTCATTCCAGGATCCCCAACTACAATTAAGTGGCATACATACCTCACAACAAAGACCTGTATAGTCATCTTGACAGACACAATGCCCCTCAGCAGATACTTGGCCGTTATAGCAAATAGATTCACAGTCTTTATATTCTGTATTTGAGCCCACACATGCACCACCGCCACACACCGCAGGATTTAATTCTTCCCTCACCCTCGTTCGTTGACGACTACCACCGCAAGATGGCTCGCAAATTGTCCATTCATTCCATTCACTCCACTTACAATCTACCGCATGACAACTTTCACAGCAATCACCACTATATGGTGTAACACACTGGCATTGACCAGCAAGAAGGTTGCCGCCATTTAAGCAAATTGGTTCACATTTAAGTTCTTCCGTGGTTTTGTCAGAACAAGGTGAACCCCCGCATTGTGCCTCTCGTATGACATTCCGACTACGTGTCCTATAACCCCCACAATCAGAAACACAATCTGACCAACTTTCCCACTCACTGAATAGGCAATCCTTGGCCGTACATTCAGAACAGCATTTTCCGCTGTAAGGACTGTGACATTTGCAAAAACCGTCCATTGGGGATCCATTGTTGTAGCAGAACCTATTACACGGTACCTCTTTAGTGGCAGGTTTGTCGGCGCGTGTGCACCATTTAGGTACTTGATCATAAAATAATGGTCTTCTTCTATATAACTTACGAATTTCCATTTCAGGTGTTAGAAGTTTCATACCACTGTTACCGCATTCATGATTGCATTCTCCCTCAGACAATGTCCATACGCATGTGAATATGTAGTCTCTTGACGGAAATTGTAAGGGCGAAACTCCTTCGTGTAAAACTAGTAACGGCAGATAGATAATGAACAGGGCAGTCCTCCACCACGCCATGTTTTATAAACAGCTTACGTGTCTGTAACCACAAACACTATGGCTATAAAATATACTCTATGGCTACTAAATTGTAATAGTAGCTACCTGGCAGAATATCCACAATCAGAGAAGCGGATACTCAAATTTCAATGACGTCAATGAACGGTGTGACCACTTTTCTTGAAGAATTATATATATCTTCATTTTGTGTTTTGTACAGATTGTTATTTATGAAGTTAAAAACAAATTGAAAAATACATCGCGATTGTCACGTCGAATTGTTTAAAAATTGTTTATGGGTAAAGTGGAAATAGGTTCGGGTTATTTTTGTTTTTACATTTAAAAACTTTCTTGGAGAAAGAATTAATTTGGTTTTGTATATAAAAATGTATTTACTGTTGATTTAAATTCCTAAAAAAATTTAATGAAATGAAAATCGATTGAACGATTTGATTTAGTATCTAAAACAAGGTTTAATACACATAAATAATAATAATATTAATTAATTATTTTTTTAATATAGCGCAGAATGCTAGAAACCTCTATGCGCTTTACAGAATCAGAATTAAAAGAAAAGATAATTTTAAAAAATGAGCGAAAATCTTTGTGCCATTAAATCAACCAAAGGTAAATGTGAACAAAATATTGCTAAATCTATTTTACCAGTTTTTTATGCCGGTTTTAAATTTAAATCTATCATAAACCAATGAATTAAAGAGATATGAGGTACTGTGTACGTAGGTAATGAGTATGTGAATGAGCTTTTATGTGATCTTGTATGCTTAAAAATGTACATTTATAAATTTATTTTCCCTGAAAGGGAAGCTGAAAGAAAGAATGTAATTAATTAAAGTACAATGTTACTCAAATGAAAGAATTCGTTTAAATGACCTATGGTCAAGAGAAAAAAATAGAATTGATTTGATCTTATTGTAATTTGATTTTTACTTTAAAAACAAAATACATAAATTTTATAGAAGGAAAATATAAAAGACATACATTTTGCCAAAGGTTATGAGAGCATTATCATCAGTAACAAAGAATGTGAGGAGTATCCTGGAAAAATTAACCGCTAACGATGGAACGGAAACAATTCAGAAAGACCTTATTACTAGAGACCAGCTTGAATACCAAGAAAGGTGTTTTGAAATTGACTGGAAAAAAATAATAATAATGTCCAAATATGAAGGTAATTTGATAAGAAATAAAACCGATTCAAACTGGAATACAAAAATACAATGATGAACCTCCTTCACAGAAAAAGGTGGCGCCTCATTTCCTCTATTTACTGGAAATTTATTATTTGTGCACTGAGGTACAGTTAGTAAAAAATCCCTACATATACAGTACAGGGTAACAACATTTCGAGTTTAACTTGAAAGCTTTAGTGCCCAACTCCTAGTCAACACTTCTAGATACACCAGTGCATTGTTTATCATAGTTCTCGAATTTTATCTTAAATTGCTTATTGTGTAAGTCAAAATGTTTCCTGACCGGTTACATGGTAGGCCATAACAACTCCATTACTTTCTTCCTGTTTTGTATGTATAATGGAATGTATACTCTATGCTTACAGTTTGGCTTGGTGGTGACGTCCGAATGGAATTAAAATAGGACGCTACATGGTGGCGTATATTTAAGTCCCCCTGAAGTTGGTTTCAGTATATTCGCTATAGTCTACTCACTTTTGAGAAAGTTTGGAGCCTCAGATGTCTTTACTTCTAGGCTTCAGAAATTGTAAAGATGTGTATAAGAGACAGCCATTTACGTACTTGATCATAAAATAATGGTCTTCTTCTATATAACTTACGAATTTACCCCGGCGGGGGCGAATTCCCCTGTGGGAGTAGTAGCGCACTCTGAACGTTTTTAGGACTGTTTTCAGAGGATAAAGTGAAAATTGCAATAGACGTATCATAAATAATATTAGTAAGCCTAACAATAATTATATAATAAATTAACAGTGTCAGATCCAGAAATTCGAAAGAGAGGTGACCCAGGGAGGGACTTTCACAGACTGAGGAACCACCCACCTCCGGTAAGAAAATTTATGATTAGGGCACCTCTAGATGACTGAAATTACACTCGCAGACTTAAATTTATATATATTTCTTTTTTTTTTCCATTAAAAAAATTTAGGGGGAGGGGGTCCTTAAATCCGCCACTGCTCAAAACATTCTTTATCCAAAAAAACATAATCCCAAAAATGGGCATAAAAAACCCAGATCACATCCTAAAAACAAATTATACACCCTCGCCTCAGCAGTCACTAAGACATACTCTGAGTCAGGGGCCGGATTTATCAAACTAGAGATCAGCTTAAATTTTTCTTAAGTCCATTTTTGCTTAAGTCAAATTTATCAATATTGCTCAACTTAAAAATTGCTTAAAATTAAAAAGTCGATTGTACGCATGCGCCATCTATGACGATATTTAAGCTAAGATTTTGCTATTAAGATGGTTTAATAAATCAGCTTAAGATATTTGCTTAAGGACATCTTAACTTTAATAATAATAATAATAATAATAATAATGATTTTTAAAGCGCAAACATCACCACCAAAATTGGTGCTCAATGCGCAGTGTCAAACAACAGGTAGAGAACAAACAGGAATCACAAGCAACAAAGTGTAAACATGTTTTGTTTTTGTAAATTTTATTATTGAAAATTAAAAACGGCAGCACAAGAAATTAAAATGTAGACCTACCTTTTCATTTTGTCAAATTATACCATCCTTCCTATTTCTTGCCTTATCTTTCTTATGTTACCAATTACTTATCTTTCTTTTTCTTCCTGATGTATTCTTATCTTTACATTTTCTTGACTTTCTAATGTCTCCTTTTCTTTCTTTTCTTTGTCTTTATGTTTTCTTATTTTTTCTCCCTCTATTTCTTTCTCATGTTACCTTATCTTTCTTTTCTTGTTCTTTCTCATGTGACCTTTTACTTCTTTCATTGTTCTTTCTTATGCATCCTTATCTATTCCTTTTCGTTATCTTTCTTAAGTTTCCTGTTATTTTCATTTTCTTTGTCTTTTTTATGTTTCCTTATCTTTCTTTCTTTTTCTTTCTCATGTCAGATTATCTTTCTTTCCTTGTTCTTTCTCATGTGACCTTTTCTTTTCTTTTATTTTTCTTTCTTATATTTCCTTATCTATTCCTTTTAATTATATTTCTTAAGATTCCTGTTCTTTTCCTTTTCCTTGTCTTTCTTATGTTTCCTTATCTTTTCTTTCTATTTTCTTTCTCATGTTACCAATATCTTTCTTTCCTTGTTCTTTCTCATGTGACCTTTTCTTTTCATTCATTTTTCTTTCTTATGTTTCCTTATCTATTCCTTTTCATTATATTTCTTAAGTTTCCTGTTCTTTTCCTTTGCTTTGTCTTTCCGATGTTTCCTTATCTTTTCTTATCTCTTTGATTTCTCATGTTACCTTATCTTTCTTTCATTGTTCTTTCTCACGTAAACTTTTCCTTTCTTTTATTTTTCTTTCTTATGTTTCCTTATTCAATTCATTTCATTATCTTTCTTATGTTTCCTTTTCTTTTCTTTTCCAAGTCTTTTTTATGTTCCCTTTCCTTTTCTTTCTCATGTTACCTTATCTTTCTTTAAATTTTGTTTTCTTTTGTTTCCTTATCTATTCCTCTTCAATTTCTTGCTTATGTTTCCTTTGCTTACCTTACTCATTACCTATACATGTTACCATTACAGAAAAATTTATTAGACCTCTCACCTCAAGTTTCCAATTATTTCTAATCATATCCTTTCAGTTTCATTACCTATTCATTCTAGTTTCATGCAAGTATCATCGTGACTTTTGCTTATTCCTTATTTCCTAACTACTTACCGTCTAATGTCAGATGTGATTTTAGAGACATTTTGAAAGTGCTTATTGACTCACTGGATCTAATTTTGAAAGGCAGATTGTTCCACAAGCGTGAAGCAGCAACAGAAAAAGCTCTGTCTCCCCAGGAATTGTGTGTGATTTGGGTTGATGCGGGAGGAGTTGATCGGAAGAACGTAAGTTACGTTCAAGAGCATATTAATGGAGCATATCTGCAATGTAGTCTGGAACCAAGTCATTTTTGAATTTAAAAACGCTCAGCAAACCCTTGTAAATAATCTGGTGCGTTAGAGGAAGCCAATGTAAGTCTTTCAGAATTTTGGTAATATGTGCATATTTTGGAGTTTTAGTGATTACACATGCAGCCGAATTTTGAATTAATTGAAGACGGTGTAATGTTTTGTGGAAGTCCATATAGCAAGAAGTTCCCCATGTCGAGACGGGAGGGTGACAAGTTGTTCGGCCGCTGTTTTGTCAATGTATTTTCTAATGCTACCAATGTTGCGTATATGGAAAAATGAAGTGGAGGTAATTTTAGAGATGTGATTATTCATTGTCAAAGTAGCATCCATAATAACACCAAGGTTCCTAACAAGCGACGAGGAGTAAATTTGAGATTCTCCAATGGTGAGGTTATTCTGTGGAAGTTTTTCAAGCTGTCGACGTGAAATAATTGAAATGTACTCTGTCTTTTCATCATTTAGTTTAAGGAAGAGAGAAAGAGAAATACCATTTTTCACGTAAGACATTTGCTAAGCTGATATTGATAAATCCCAGGCCTGGTGCCGACTCGATGGAATTTAATGTCATACCCAGGGAAGGGCGCAGATCTGTTTCATTAGTCAAAATGAAGCGCCAAAAAAAGAATCTCATGATCTTTTATCAGGGATTTTCGGCAACCATCTTATTGATATGTGTGATATACCAAAGAAACAAAGCTTAAAAAAATTGTCTTTGACTACTGTATGTACTTTATATACTTATAAAAACTGTGACTTCACAACAACCTGATCAGCCCCACCATGGTTGGGGCTGAGGCGAGAAAATTTAAGGAAATAGTACTCTTAGATGGCCGGAAATGACACTTTTATATAGTAAAATTCATCATCATCAAATCACCATTATATTATATAATAGTCAAAATATATATTTGACTATATTATAGTCAAAATGAAGCGATCAGGGATCTACATAATATCCAGGACAATTTAGGCCTAACTATGGCTTACTAAGCTTTAACTATACTATAATAATTGTGATCAACAAATCACAATTTTCTTTTTCGCCATTAACACAATTTTCTTCACTTTTTAATATTATTAATATTATTATATAATATTATTATAAAATTATCACCCCATCATCATCGTTATTATTATTATATTTATTATTAATACTATTATTATTATTATTATTATTATTATTATTATTATTATTATTATTATTAATATACTAGGTAGGCTAGTATTATTAAACAAAACTTTAGAGAAGCTTGCAAAAATATAAAAACCGAACTGAACCATACAACATCTCTTTCTTGTCTTAAAAGACTGGTCTGGGATTTAATGATTTAAGATTTTTAAAAATCACGCTTAGGCCTATGTGTTATTGTAACGTGTAGTGATGCCGGGACTGATGCATATTTACGTCACGTTTAGAAGCATTCATTTTGTGTGATCCCAGGAAAAAAATTTTTATTGGCTCAAGAACAAGATTTAAATTGTTTACACAGTGTACAAAGGGGTGGGGGAGCTGCAGCTCCCACGGCTCCCGCCTGGATACGTCCCTGGTAACAGGCCTACCTCACTAGTCCCAACAGATCGAAAGTGTAGTGTGTTTAAATCAAATTGATTTCTGGGGCGGATGCAGGATTTGGCGGTAGGGTGTGCGTGAGGGTCCACCTCACTGCCCACACCATGGTTGGGGCTGAGAAAATTGAACATTTTGAGGGACCTCTCAGGCGCGGATCCAGAGTTTTAGCTCGGTTTTTCCATAGAATCTCTCACCCTATCGGCGACAGTCGTGACAGTTGTGGTTCACAGACGAATCGGGGTGCCTTCCCAATTGCACAGGGCAGCTAGCAATGAACCCTGATTAGTCTGCGTCTGCAACGCAATCGGAAAAGTTGAAGCAAGGTTCACGGTTCAACCTTCCCGACAGCTGTCGGCGACTGTCGCCGATAGGGTGAGCGATTCTATGGAAACCGAGCTTTACTCTGACTAGCGCACATATGGGGTCCCTGAGTGGGCGGGGTCATGGGAAGAGAACGTAATGTTTGCTTGTTCCGTCGCTGAAAGACTATTTTAGACGTGGAGCGGTGGAGGGAGGGTGTGGTTTGTGGTATTCTTGGGGTTCTTCTAGCTTCGGAAAGTTTTGTTTTCTAGATGCTAAGAAATCCACTTACGTGCATTACGAGACTTCTATTGATGAATGATTACACGCTGAATTCATAGTTTTCCCCCATTTTACCATGGACAATTAATAATTGCGATGATGAAGATGATGATGATGATGATAATGATGTGATGATGATGATGATGATGATGATAAGGAGAAGAAGAAGGCATCGTAGCAGGTGACGACAGGCTCCTGTGCAAGGTTAATTAACAGGCCCTTTGATATGAGTGTCAACCGAGGCCCTTATCCCAAGTTCGTCGTCATATATTCAATGCACATCAATCGCAAAACAGTAATTATCTACAATTTATATAATCAGTACATTCTCGACTGTCATGAAAATATCATATATCTAAAAAATTACGTTATATGCATGCTCGGAAGCGGAAAGTTTAACCGAAAAGTGTGATATACGTTTCATGTTGTTTGTTGAACAGTTTTTAATGATATTATTTTCTAATATGACCACAACATATGGAAGAACACTTTGTCACCTACAAAGTTCAGACCCATATACATTTATATTTCCTTAGGCCTAAATTACGGAAGCACCTAAGGTACGGAAGCACCTAAGTGCCATTCGACTTGACGACTTGTCAAGATAATTTATGTTGTCAAGTCGACATAATATACATATCATGTCGACATGGCGAGATAGATTATCTTGACAAGTCGTCATAGTAAAAATTGTATGTTTGACAATTCAATTGAACAATGCCTCTTCAAGATTTCCTTTGCACACACATACGCCTGTCTCTTATACACATCTTGATTTATTTTGTATTAACCATACATTGTGACATAAATCATAATCATAATAATAATAATAAAAGAACTCAACAGTGTACCGTTCGTTATCGCGTAGTTGATTTTACAGTCCCTCTTTTGACAATTTATTTTGTCTATATATTTTTGTCTTTGGTTTAGGTAGGTGACATTTTTGACAGAAAGATTTGAAATTCAAAGCGCCTGCCTCTAGGTGCCCGGAAATTGCACTCTCATACCTCACAACAATACAATACAACATTTATTTTTCTTAATACAACTTAGGGAAGGGGAGAGCGTACCGTCTGCAACCCCTCTGCATCCGCCCCAGGATTTAAAATATCTAGGTCTCCTAAATCTCGACATTGTAGACTACTGTAATGATTTCTGTACAGCTTGTAGTATCATCCAAGTAAACTGATGTTATGCCAACCTCCAGAAACTCCATATTCTAATGATATTTCCCTTGAATGCATTCACTCAGTGAATGAAGAGAGGCTATACTCTACCGTCTAGTTTTGTCGAAATCATGACAACCCATGTAAGTGTGCCTAATCTTACCGTCACCGTCGCGACGGTGATGACACGTCGTACAAAAGCACAGTATACTGTGATTTGAAAACATGATGGGTGGGTCAGAAAAGAGCCTGAATTAAAAGGCAAAATACTGGAAAACAACAATGCTGTCGGAAAACACTTGAAGGCATTGCTATCAATTAAAATTAGAAAGGAATAAAATGAAGGAATAAGCATTGTTTTTTTATTATAAGTAACATGGAAAATATACATATATTTTGTCACCAACATTCAAGCACATACATTTTAATGTTTATTATTATATACAGACTCACCAAATATGTTATTAATGTTTAAAGCTCATGCACGAGTCAGTGATGGCGCCAGCGGAAAGTCAGAGTGGGCCGTTCCCGCCGACCTATTTCAAATTTTAATTGCATGAAATATCAGCAATGACATTTCGATATAGGACTAATAACAACTGTATAAATCTGGCGGGAATGAATGCTGTACATTGAAAATAAATGTGTTGGGGATCAGCGGGTAGATATAGCGTTCTGGAATCTGGATTAATTTAAGTGTGCCAAAGGTAACTCATGAATATTAAAATTAAAGAGAAAAAGAGGAGTAAAATTTACTGCAAATGTGGCTGTAAAAAATTATGTATTTTCTACACATGTGCTGTGTTTGCGTCGTAAACGCAATCGAGTTTTCCATTTACAAAAAGTAAACTAATAATAAATTTTAAAATATTTTAATAAAAGCACAATTTACCAAAGATGTAAACTAAATGACTAAATAAAATTTGGCAGCGATGTTCATAATTTCACTATTAGACAAGGGCCTAGCCTAGGCATTTAATTGCATAGTGACCAGACCTGACATAATTATACTATCTGGAGTCTTTAAAAAATCGAACCTCAGCTCCAACCAAAAAGATTCCAAATAAGACAAATATACAGGCTTGATATTTTTGAAAATTCTTCCCCTAGGGGTATAGAGATCGATTCCCTCCTCCCACCTCACACCCATCTCCTCTCACCTTACAACTACCCCTTCCCAGAAATGTTATTTCTAAATGCTTGGAAATGCATTTAGGATCTGCATTTCTCCCCTCTACTTAAGAATACATGCATTTCAGGTCGTCTGTCAGTGGCATATCCTGGAATTCGTAATAGAAGGGGTCCAGGGAGGGACTTTCACAGATAGAGGTCCACCTACCTCATCCTCGCCATGGTTCGGGGGTGAGGTAAGGAATTTTTTGATCATGGAACCCCAGATGGCCGAAAATGGCATTGTCAAACTTAAATTTGAGTACTGTACATTTGTTTTTTTTTCACACTGGCATGAGCTGGCAGTGTTTACCTACACATCTTTTGATCTTATCCGACAGGGCTTTATCTAGGACTAGCCTATTCTTCACTACTGTACAGCTAGTGGTTGCTTGATTCAAAAATAGTATTCCTATTTATTATCTTACCGTACATTGAACAATAAATAAATACAGGTTTAATGGAACGTCGGGAGTACTCTTCAGTGAGCATTGCAATGTAGCAGTAACCAAAAAGCATGCAAAACACAACCAATCGCCGGAATGGAAGAACAAATGAAATCTCGGGTCATTTCCAATCCAATGTAAAGTTGTCTCAGCGGATATATAGATCAGGTTTTCGGTTGAAAAATTGTTCATCCATGCTTAATATTATGATAAATTTCAAACAACTCACTGCTCACTCAGTAGGTTGAATGTTTTCGAGTTAGAGTGTACAGTAAGTTTTCATTGTAAAGCCAACATTACATTATAACAATTACCAGTACAGCCTAAAAATATGCCAGGATTAATCCACAGATCAAAAAGACGAGTAATAGTGTTGTATACTCTATCTTTGTGCATGCTTGTGTTCTCGTGTATGCTAGTTTACTATAGCATAATACGTGAAATTATAAATTATCCTGAAATGCGGACGTGGAAGTTTTATAAAATTCAGTGGGACTATCAACCTAAAATGTTAATATTTATAGCAATTCTATGCTATTTGATGACGTGTTGCGTCGTCTGTTTTATGTTTGTATATCTGTCGGTAAGTACACAGACGTATATTTATCTCTAATACAAAATTGCTGCAAAAATATTACGAAATAATTTTGTTTATTAATAACAAGGAATTCGAATAAAGTATAGGGTAAATTAATGTGTATTTGTTCTTATTTCTATTTTTGTGATCTAGATTGGTCTATATGCAATTGGTTCTTGCATACAAATTTGTAACGTCGATCAATGTAACAACGAACACATCGTATTTCTCATTTAATCTTAATTAAACAAGTAGGCCTATGTAATGTACATTACCCAGGACTATTTATCAACAATTTGTCTATAAAATCTATAGTAAAACATTTTCTATCAACTTTCATTTCTTATTGTAACTACACTTACGGTACGGGCAAGATATCATATAACGATATGAAGGAGATCTTTGTTTTAAATTTTAACAATAATAATTAACGGACATTTCAACTGACACAAGTGCCCGAATTATCCAAACTTTCAACTGCTTTTGACTTTGCCATGGATTTACGTATCAGCTTAGAAATGTTGTAAAACAGCTAGACATGTTGTAAAACAAATTATAGAAGTTTTTTACATCTTGAAGACTTACATTTTCTACACTTTTATAATCAAAATAAGCCTAATATCTACAATAGATAATGAAGTTAACTTAATTTTGTAATATTCTTATTGTTATTTTTTTTTCTGTCTTTTTTTTTCAGGCTTTCCTTTCTGTTTGTTGGCCTCACTTAAAACGATACTTTCCAGTTAAAATAAAGAGGAGGACAATATGTTTCTGTAAATGTGCTCGCAGACAATTAGTTGATATTCTAATGTCTATTCACGATTCTCAATGCACCTGGCAACCTCAACGTTTTAACATCTTAGACGAGACAACTAAAAAATGTATCGTAGTAATTGCAAACGCTGCTAAAACGAAGCTTAAATGTGAAGAATTAGATATCTCTTTAGTAGGTAGTTCAGCAGAGGGACTAGGAAAGCCTTATGTTCTTGAGTTAAAAAATGGCTACCGAGATCCATTGTGTCGTTTTCTACTACGTTTTTTTTGCTGTTGTTTACCATGTAACACGTCCTATTCGAGTCTTCGTACTGATATCGACGTTTTAATAAAGTACACCGAAGAAAGAAAACCAAACCTTATAGAAGACAAGCCATGTTTGTTTCTGCTTGAAGAGCAGATGAATAACCCTGGTATTATAAGAATTGTATTGGATTCCGATGCACAAAATCCATTGACATGTTTTCTTAAAAACGATTGTGATGGAACATATCTATCGCCTGCATTAATAAGAACAGCTATGCTCAAATCAGTGAATTCCATTAATGAACATGATTTGCCTGCATCTCGGATAGTTGGTCCATTCAAACATCCTCCTTTCATAAAATTAGAAACAAAGGGACCGGCCATTAAATTGGCCTTGTTTCCAATAGGTCAAGTATGGTACTGGAATGAAAATCAAAAATTTGTAACATTTGAAGGAGATTTTGTATTCGGTATCCACTGTCAACAAAAATGGCCTAAATGTGCTCAAAAGTGGTTAACGCGTCTAAGACATTGGCCTCTACCGTCGGATATTCAGCATGTTGTTAAAGGTGGATTTGTTCTTGTTCCAAAATCTTCAAAGTCTTCACAGGATGACGATGACGACTGGGAATGGACGGTATCTTTTCCTGAATCCGAAACACACCTTTGTCCATGCATCCCAAAGACGGCTAAAGCGTGCTACCTTGCCCTGAAAATTATATTCAAGGATCATCTTTCATACTATAGTGAAGGTTTAAAAACATATCAGCTAAAAACATTGCTTTTTTGGGAGTTAGAGAAGCATCCTGCAGAACTTTGGGAAACACAAAATATTGAACAATGTTTTATGTGCTTATTAGAGAGATTGAAGAAAGTTATTGAAGAAAAGCATTGTCCTAGCTACTGGATAGAAAACCTCAATTTATTCAAAAATTGTGATGAAAAAGAATTTATTGAGCTTTTATATATCTTACAAGAAATTAGATCTAACCCAGCTCCATATATAGAAGATATAGGAAGCTTCTGGTGTTGATTTATAAAACTGATCATCAAAGGTTAAGTTTTTAAAAGACTTAAAATTATCGTTGTATATATAAATTTCTCTTTCTCACCACCTTGTTAGTAATTCGGTCTAGGTGAAAGTCCTACTTGTACTGGTAACGTATGTTCACCTAAAGGCGTTTCTATAATAGCATATAATAATAATAATACTTACAATTAATACTTTAATTAAATAAATAGACATTTTTATGTGATGATTTTTATGTGATGATTTATTTCTCAATGTTTTAAGGATGTGTAACACCGTACTAGTATATAGTATCATAGCCACAAAAAATGACCTTAATATCTCTTTGATGTTCACTACTTTTATTATTTTATCTAAGTTTTTCAATAAGATATAAACTACAGCATGATACATGTATTTTCAATGAATACATGATTATGGGAAATACTGTTATAGAAAGAAATCACGGTATACATAATTACAAAATAAATAATAGTAGTGACTGTTTATTTGTTTTATATTTCGTACACACAATAAAATGTCACATACAACAAACATGTGACCCTGTAAAATGTGTAATTCCCAAATGAACCCAATACACATACTAAAGATCGTTTTCAATATTTAATAACAATGTATCATTCGATGTCAGCAAACTCTAACTGGATTTCAAAATTTATTGATCAGTGGCGTAATAGTATGCGCTCTCCTGCGGCTGTCCGCAGGGCCCCGACCATAATGGTCCCCTGTGTGCGGTTTCACAGGCGAAGCTCTCAAATCTCAGACATTCTGAGATTTTTCAATAATATTGTAACGCTCAGAAATATTTCTATAAAAATATTCGGAAAAATACAAGGATATTCAGAACAAATGGTCAAGTCACGTACATTATAATTCGTTTATTGGTAATTTCATGCTATGAAGTAAATACAAAACTTGAAGTAGATCACCAATGCTATTCAAAAACGTTGACAATAAACGTGCGTGCCGATATTTCAATTGCTTTAGAAATATATTTTTGAAAAAATTTTTTTTTGTTGTGCATCCTACCATAGCATGAAGGGCTGTAAGGTCTAATGTAAATACCTGAATACAGAAACTTTAGAAATCCAACTTTATGAATTCAAGGTTACGCGGCTGTTCACACGAATACTATAGTTTGTTTTAGAAACATGTTTTCAAAAGATCATTTTTCTAGTGCATCGTGACATGGCATAAAGTTTTGAGGTAGGTCTATGTCAACAAAAGAAATTAGAATAAAATAAGATTTTAAAGGGTACGTGGCTGTTTGCATGACTGCCGTAGTTTACTTTAGAACTATAATGTTTTTCAAAAAGATCCTTTTTGTAGTTTAGGTACCATGACATGAGATCTGTACTAGACCTACGTAAATACCTGACTGAAGAATGTTTAGCTTGTAACCATCTATATATTTGCCGACGACTTATCATTGTTTAATTGTTACTTAATTCATCAACTGATTGCATATTTTACTCGGTTCTGATTGCTTACTACTATTTAGATGCATATTATACTGATCTTCCAAGTTTACTAACTTTAACTTAGATAGCAGAGGCTATCGAGAAATATCCATTTTATCATATTTTAATAAATTTGTGTTTCGCAAGTCAGCCTCAAATTTATAATTGTACATTGTGTTCTCAATTGTTTTTACATTTATTTAACTTGGAGCACACACTCCAAAATACACCTGAATTAAATAATTATGAGCTTATAATTTACAGAATTCTAAATAATAAACGCAAGACTCTTAATTCCTTTCATTGCAGTATGTCTGTGGGCTTTGTCCCACATGAACCTCACTCCTCGTCAACAATGACTCACCCTCAGGTAGCTTTTTTTTGTAATAAGAACACTGAGGCTAAAGTTGCTTAAAAATTATGAACAAAATAGGAAGAAATGAGGCTGGGGTAAAATGTCAAATGAGGTTTTTTTTTTTTGTTTTTTTTTAAAGGAAAGCCAAAATATTATATCTGTACCTTATATGCAGTAAATGTCACTATGTAATACCCTCTAATCAGTAGATGTACTCTCATTTAAGATAGTATACTACATAGGAGCCTACTATTAATATCAAAATGCACGCCATCTTATCGGGATTCAATATTTCGACATTAATTATGTCATCATCAGTTTTGCTATTCATCATTCCTGATAATGACATAATTAATGTCGAAATATTGAATCCCGACACGATGGCGTGCATTTTGATACTTGGAGTATGTATCATACTATCTTATCTGAGATTAATCAGTAGACCTTTCGGTTTTTGAAAAAGTACCGGTACTCTCATTCGGGGCCATTTTTACCGGGCCTTTTTTCTGGGGCCAATTTTCCTGGGCCTTTTATCAGGGCCCATTTTCCCGGGCCATTTCTAACTACATTCCAGTACAGTAGTATGCTGCTGTACAATGACAATTTTCAATTTTGAAAATTTTGTAAAATAAGAACAAAATAAGAACATTTTGAGCCTGAAATCGACTAAAACATAAGCCTGGGCAACATTGTACTGGTTCTTATAAAAAAAAAAAAAACAAACAAACAAACAAACAAACAAAAAAAAAAAAAAAAAAAAACGTGTACCAATTTTAAAACGTTTGTGATAAAGTTTTGTGTTTGTTAATAGGTAGTTTTCGGCGCACGACGTTAACCTTAACTTTAACGTCTTAACGTTAGTACCAAACACGCAACGCGATAGCTCCGTTAATTTTTGTAAACAAGTCGAAATACGCCTGCGCAAACCCGTAACTAACGTACGTCGAGCACGTAAAATCCTGAATTTTACGTACTCTGCAACGCAAGATGAATAAATTATGACGTCATTCGTTAACGTTAAGGTGGGAAAACTACCTATTGCTGGACAACTCCTCCTTCGTTCGCAAAACGCATTTACAGAACACATCTAGTATAAAAGCACCGAGGCTGAAATTTCTTTAAGAATATTAAGTACTGAAGGAAAATGTCAAATGAGATTTTTTATTATACACAGGTACTAGAAAAACATCTATTAGAAAAACTAACAACTGAAACTAGTAACATACGAAGCTTAAATGTGAAGAATTAGATATCTCTTTAGTAGGTAGTTCAGCAGAGGGACTAGGAAAGCCTTATGTTCTTGAGTTAAAAAATGGCTACCGAGATCCATTGTGTCGTTTTCTACTACGTTTTTTTTGCTGTTGTTTACCATGTAACACGTCCTATTCGAGTCTTCGTACTGATATCGACGTTTTAATAAAGTACACCGAAGAAAGAAAACCAAACCTTATAGAAGACAAGCCATGTTTGTTTCTGCTTGAAGAGCAGATGAATAACCCTGGTATTATAAGAATTGTATTGGATTCCGATGCACAAAATCCATTGACATGTTTTCTTAAAAACGATTGTGATGGAACATATCTATCGCCTGCATTAATAAGAACAGCTATGCTCAAATCAGTGAATTCCATTAATGAACATGATTTGCCTGCATCTCGGATAGTTGGTCCATTCAAACATCCTCCTTTCATAGAATTAGAAACAAAGGGACCGGCCATTAAATTGGCCTTGTTTCCAATAGGTCAAGTATGGTACTGGAATGAAAATCACAAATTTGTAACATTTGAAGGAAATTTTGTATTTGGTATCCACTGTCAACAAAAATGGCCTAAATGTGCTCAAAAGTGGTTAACGCGTCCAAGACATTGGCCTCTACCGTCGGATATTCAGCATGTTGTTAAAAGTGGATTTGTTCTTGTTCCAAAATCTTCAAAGTCTTCACAGGATGACGATGACGACTGGGAATGGACGGTATCCTTTCCTCAATCCGAAACACACCTTTGTTCATGCATCCCAAAGACGGCTAAAGCGTGCTACCTTGCCCTGAAAATTATATTCAAGGATCATCTTTCATACTATAATGAAGGTTTAAAAACATATCAGCTAAAAACATTGCTTTTTTGGGAGTTAGAGAAGCATCCTGCAGAATTTTGGGAAACACAAAATATTGAACAATGTTTTATGTGCTTATTAGAGAGATTGAAGAAAGTTATTGAAGAAAAGCATTGTCCTAGCTACTGGATAGAAAACCTCAATTATATTCAAAAATTGTGATGAAAAAGAATTTATTGAGCTTTTATATATCTTACAAGAAATTAGATCTAACCCAGCTCTATATATAGAAGATATAGGAAGCTTCTGGTGTTGATTATAAAACTGATCATCAAAGGTTAAGTTTTTAAAAAGACTTAAAATTATCGTTGTATATATAAATTTCTCTTTCTCACCACCTTGTTAGTAATTTGGTCTAGGTGAAAGTCCTACTTATACTGGTACCGTATGTTCACCTAAACGCGTTGCTATAATAGCATATAATAATAATAATACTTACAATTAATACTTTAATTAAATAAATAGATATTTTTATGTGATGATTTTTTTTTGATATATTTGTAATTTGTATAATCCAATTTATCATTGAATATATCGTTCTTGTGAAATATATTTCTCAATATTTTAAGGATGTGTAAAACCGTACTAGTATATAGTATCATAGCCACAAAAAATGGCCTTAATATCTCTTTGATGTTCACTATTTTTATTATCTTATCTAAGTTTTTCAATAAGATATAAATTACAGCATGATACATGTATTTTCAATGAATACATGACTATGGGAAATACTATTATAGAAATATAGAAATCACGGTATACACAATTACAAAATAAATAATAGTAGGGACTGTTTATTTATTTTATATTTTGTACACACACAAGCATGTGACCCTGTAAAATGTGTAATTCTCAAATGAACCCAATACACATACTAAAGATCGTTTTCGATATTTAATAACAATGTATCATTCGATGTCAGCAAACTCTAATTGGATTTCAGAATTTATTGATCAGTGGCGTAATAGTATGCGCTCTCCTGCGGCTGTCCACAGGGCCCCCGACCCTATGGTCCCCTGTATGTAATCTCAGACATTCTGAGATTTTTCAATAATATTGTAACGCTCAGAAATATTTCTATAAAAATATTTGGAAAAATACAAGAACAAATGGTCAAGTCACGTACATTATAATTCGTTTATTGGTAATTTCAAGCAGTGAAGTAAATACAAAAATTGTTCATGAAGTAGATCACCAATGCTATTCAAAAACGTTGACAATAAACGTGCTTGCCGATATTTCAATTGCTTTAGAAATATATTTTTGATGTTGTGCATCGTACCATAATAATCTCACAACGACAAAGGACTGCGAAACGCTTCACTGTATTTATTTATTAAGTATTATATAGAAAATTTTAAAAGTAACAGACTCACTAGAGCGCAAGAAGCTTTTATTAAGATGTATAACACGTGTGTATAAGAGTAGAGTTATATATTGTATAAGCTCTCAGAATATTTGAGAAATAAATATGAATTTTTCATATTACGTATTAAATTTCAATTTCTATTTAATAAAATGTGTCCCAACATGGGTCAACCGTAGTATACAAATCAAATATACATCCATGCACATCATAACAATGCATCAAGTTTAAATTTCCCCACATTTAATCCTTTATTACAATTTGAAAGTAAAATAAATACAATAATTTTAAAAAAGGAATATGAATGCAAAAATACTGTAAGAATTAAGTGTGTACTTTAGTACACATACAGGGAACATGCAGACACATTGTCAAAAGGAAGACCACAGGAGTCAAAAGAAGTCAAAATACTAATACATTTTCTTTAACGTCCGTCCGGAACAGGATAGACACATCAGTAGATGTTTGCAGGGGAGGGTAAACACGTCCGAGACTTTGTTGAAATTTCTCATTACTAATTATACTGTAAGTTGACGCGAATTGACGTGTACTGACGCAATCCGACATTACTTGACACGATTTGACCTAAAATGACGCGATTTTATGCGAGTTGACGCAAGTGAACAGCTCATGGTATGATCGCGACGTGCTTCTACACCGCTGTATCGCGGTGTGTTTTCCGACGACCAGCAGCCTAGGAACGTAATAAAACGGTAATTTTCTTAAAATTGCAGAAGATATTTTTGTCGAACTTTCTATATTTGATTCAAGACATATTACTTAACTATTGTAGGCCTAAATTTTTTATAATGAAAAAATCGGAACGGAATTCGTTTTCTAGACGTCTTTTGAGCTTCACCCCATGGCCTAATAGCACGAAGTGCTGTAAGATCTAATGTAAATACCTGCATACCAAACTTTAGAAAACCAACTTTATGAATTAAATGTTACGAGGCTGTTCACACGAATACTGTAGTTCGTTTTAGAAACATGTTTTCAAAAGATCATTTTTCTAGTGCATCGTGCAATGGCATAAAGGTAGGTAGGTCTATGTCAACAAAAGAAATTAGGATAAAAAATTATTTTAACGGGTACGTGGCTCTTTCCATGACTGCCGTAGTTTACTTTAGAACTATGTTGTTTTTCAAAAAGATCCTTTTTATAGTTTACGTACCATGACATGAGTTGTACTAGACCTACGTGAATACCTGACTGAAGAATGTTTAGCTTGTAACCATCTATATATTTGCCGACGACTTATCATTGTTTAATTGTTACTTCATCAACTGATTGTATATTTTACTCGGTTGTGATTGCTTAATACTATCTAGATGTATATTATACTGATCTTCCAAGTTTACTACTTTAACTTTGATAGCAGAGTTTATCCAGAAATATCCGTTTTATCATATTTTAATAAATCTGTGTTTCGCAAGTTAGCCTCAAGTTTATAATTGTACATTGTCTTCTCAATTGTTTTTACACTTATTTTACTTGGACCTCACACTCCAAAATACACCTGAAATAAATAATTATGAGCTTATAATTTACAGAATTCTAAATAATAAACGCGACTCTTAATTCCTTTCATTGCAGTATGTCTGTGGGCTTTGCCCCACATGAACCTCACTCCTCGTCAACAAGGACTCATCCTGCAGGTATTTTTTTTATAAGAACACCGAGGCTATAAATTGCTTAAAAATTATGAACAAAATGAGAAGAAACGAGGCTGAGGTAAAATGTCAAATGAGGTTTTTATTTTTTTTAAGGAAAGCCAAATATTATATCTGTACCTTATGTGCAGTAAATGTCCCTATGTAATACCCTCTAGTCAGTAGATGTACTCTCATTTAAGATAGTATACTACATAGGGGGCCTACTCCAAATATCGAAATACACGCCATCGTGTCGGGATTCAATATTTCGACATTAATTATGTCATCATCAGTTTTGCTATTCATCATTCCTGATGATGACATAATTAATGTCGAAATATTGAATCCCGACATGATGGCGTGCATTTTGATACTTGGAGTATGTATTATACTATCTTATCTGAGATTAATCAGTGGACCTTTCGGTTTTCGGAAAAGTACTCTCATTTGGGGCCATTTTTACCGGGCCTTTTTTCTGGGTCCAATTTTCCTGGGCCTTTTTTCAGGGCCCATTTTTCCGGGCCATTTCTAACTACATTCCAGTACAGTAGTATGCTGCTGTACAATAACAATTTCCGATTTTGAAAAGTTTGTCAAATAATAACAAAATAAGAACATTTTGAGCCTGAAATCGACTAAAACATAAGCCTGGTCAAAATTGTACTGGTTCTTATAAAAAAAAAAACCTGTACCAATTTTAAAACGTTTGTGATAAAGTTTTGTGTTTGTTAATAGGTAGTTTTCACCGCACGACGTCAACCTTAACTTTAACGTTTTAACGTTAGTACCAAACACGCAACGCGATAGCTCCGCCCATTTTGTAATCAAGTCGAAACCCGTAACTAACGTACGTCGAGCACGTAAAATCCTGAATTTTACGTACTCTGCAACGCAAGATGAATAAATTATGACGTCAGTCGTTAACGTTAAGGTGGGAAAACTACCTATTGCTGGACAACTCCTCCTTCGTTCGCAAAACGCATTTACAGAACACATCTAGTATAAAAGCACCGAGGCTGAAATTTCTTTAAGAATATTAAGTACTGAAGGAAAATGTCAAATGAGATTTTTTATTATACACAGGTACTAGAAAAACATCTATTAGAAAAACTAACAACTGAAACTAGTAACATAGACCTACACAGATAGTGACTATAATACTTTCTACAATACATTACACTAATACTGCTGTGCAATAACAATTTTTTATCTTCGAACAGTATGTAAAAAAAAAACAAATCGGAAATTTAAAAAAATTAAGAACGGTGAGTCGAACTATAAAGGTCGTGACCCAACTAGAGTCGCTAATGTAGTTTTTGGGTTGGGTCGCCGAACGCAATTTCAACATTTCGCTATCTCACTATATAACTCCATGATTGTATTTGTCGCTAAGTTGTGCTGTGTTATGTCTGTGCGTCCGTCCGTAGGAATCGTTGTCAGGACTGGTTGTATACCGTACCTTCTTTCCTTTGTGAATGTGTAACCACAAATAGGATCTATGGTGTGACCATGTGTAAATTCACAGTATGTGAATTCTCGTGTTGTTGGCAATGTTTCGAATGCACTTTCATGTTGACCTTGATTCCTATGTTTGTTTATTTCATGGAAATCTTCCAGTATTATCATCATCATCATATCATTATAACTGTAGGCCTATATAATGTTTGCTAATTGAAATTTAAAAGTTTTCATTTTCGAAAAGGATGATGTGGAGTAGTCATTTTAAAGCATACCATATATACATATTATATATATATACAAATAAATATATATATATATATATATGTATATATAATATGACAAAACTGGCAGTTGTGATTGGTTTATGTATGATTTAAGGGCGCTATTTAAGGACTCTTTTTGAAGAAAAACATAGCACCTTTTGGAAAGGAACTCGATCTTTGAAGGCTGTTTACTGATGGATTTAATACTCTTTGGAACAGACGGAAACATCACATGATGTTGATAGGCCTATACCATCATTTTGTGGTTAAAACTCAATTTTGACCAAAATGGATTTGACACCTTTTGGAAATGAGCTCTTCATATACTATTGAGAGGAGGAATCACTTTGGAATCCCCACTGTTGTAAGAATGCTAAATGAATGTTATTTATTTAGATATATGGTATTCAATAAGCATTCTTACAACTGAATTAATAATAATAAAGATAGATCAAAATAAACATATTGATTCAAGTAGTTAAATGGGCATAATATAACAATTTTACTTTTTATAGGTGTAATGATTTGTTTCGTGTGCCTTTTTTGATGTTTAAAATTCATGTTTTTATATTTTTAACTTGTAATCGGTATTTTGTATGTAAATAATGTTTTTAGCCCTAGGGCTACTTCACTGTATCCTGATTATTTGCAATTATATTATTATATTATATATACAATCAAAACATGTTGTTATCGATATATAAAAGGGAAGTTGTTGACACTTGGTTGACACAACCAAAAAAGCATTAATAGGTCATTTTGTACCTCGGAAAAACGAACGGAAGTTCAGTTAGCCGTTGTGTCCTAATAAGTAGTTATATCAACAACTTTCACAGTGTTGATATATTTATCTGGTTATGTATTGTGGTTACTACTTTTTCATCATGTAGGAATGACAAATTCATATATTATCACGCATTTCATTACAAATAATTCAATCTATAAATGTTCATACCAATAAAATACGGTGGAAACATACAATTAAGTTACAAGTCCTTGGTAGAGTACGACGCGACAGGTATTACTTTCATGCCTTGACGCAGGGTTCCCGGAATGCCGCCCTCAGCGGCGTGTGCGAAGCAACCAAAGATCTTATAAACACAAGATAGCGTTCTCCGCGATTTACGCGTGCAAATTCTGTAATAAGGCATGAATGGCGCCCTCTTGCTAAATGGGAAACTTTTGACC